>NC_028641.1:7134250-7136048 GCF_001406875.1 Solanum pennellii | reverse complement strand
CTCTCTCTCTCTCTCTCTTCGCCCCCTCTTCCTCTCCAAGCAGCCGCCTCCCTTCTCCCTTCTCTCTCCCTCTCCTCCATTTTTTTAGCGAGGGAGACAGCCGGACGAGACACCAGCAGCCGCCGGAAGCTGCAGCTTCCAGGCGCACCTCTCTCTCCCGTCGCTCTTCCTCTCTTCTTCTCCCTTCCTTCTCTAGCCGCCTCCCTTCTCTCTCCCTCTCCTCCATTTTTTCCGGCGAGGGAGACAGCCGGACGAAACAACAACAGCCACCAGACGAGCAGCGAGCGGCGTCAACCACCAGCCCACAGTCACCGGCAGCGTGTCTCTCTCCCTTTCGTTCCTCTTCCTTCACCCGTCTCCCCTCTCCCGTCATTCCCCTCCTCCCTCTTCTCCTCTCCCTCTCGCTCCTTCTCTCCTCCCCGTTTCCCCCTTCTTCTTCTCCTTTTCTTTTCCTCTTCTTTTTGCAGAGACAGGCAGCATCTCCGACCGGCAGCAGCATCTCGACGAGACAGCAGCAGCAGCATCTCGACGAGACAGCAGCAGCAGCATCTCGACGAGACAGCAGCAGCAGCAGACTCCGGCGAGCCTTGTCTCTTTCTTTGTTTCCGGCCAGCAAGTTCGGCTAATGAACGGCGTAGATTCTATTCATATCTCAATATTGCGGCTGATTTTAAGAGGAATTTCAACAGATCCGTCTGGGTTAGTTTCTGTTTTAGTTTTTTTTTAATTATTATTCATTTAGATGTTTAATTTTCCTAATGTTCTGCATGTTTTCAGAAATATTTTGTTATGAATATGAAAATATATTGTGATTTGCTTGATCTTATGGACTGTTCTCGTTGATTTTCTTTTGAAAATTTGCAAAGTACATGTGTTTTAGCCATGTTGAAAACAATATTGTATGATAATCAGTTCCTGTAAGTCTGCTAAATGTGATTTGGGTATTGACATGCTAAGTGTTTATTGGTTTCACTTTGATTATTATTTGTTATGGTAAGTCTTGTAATTTTCAATAGTAGTTGCAGATTTCTTATATCTTTTAAAATATTATTGTCATTTTAATTGATTATTTTATTTTACCTTGATTGACTTCAAATATATTCTTAGTTGTTATATTTTTAGAAAAGTGATATTTAATTAAGGTAAAAAGGATTGTACTGATTTTACTCTCTACTAGTTAAGGAAAATAAGTTTAATTGATCTATTTTTCCTTGTGAATAAATATACTGATTCCTTACTTGTTTGTATTATGGTAATAAATTATTTTAAAATTTTCTGATTTGGTCCTCTTTTATAATAAGGAAAAAACAATATTTAATTGACTCCTTTAAATATCTCTTTTCCTTATTTGTTTCCCCCTCTTTGCTATATAAATAAGACCCCTCCCTTCATTATAATATACACTCATTCACTCTCAATCACAAATTCTCTCATCACTCTCCCTTCTCTCATTGCTCTCTTGCTACTTTAACAATACATTAAGAATCCGGTAATTATTCAAGTGTTCTTCTTCGCTATTTTACTACTTTGTTCGAGTAAAAGTTGAATCAATTTGTTTTGTTTAACTGGTTAGTATTCTTAACATTCACACTATCTTTACATTCACACATTTGTGTAAGCTATTGTTTTTTTTTTCTATATGTAGAATTTATTAAACAATTGCATATTGTCTCACCTTGACTAATAAGTGTGATTACTTGTGTAGTTATTTGATTACTTTGACAGGTTTCAAACTTGAAGTTCAAGCTGAAGATTAATTGAAGAAAGATTTATTGTTTATTTGAATGTATATATATAT
>NC_028641.1:7111379-7133917 GCF_001406875.1 Solanum pennellii | reverse complement strand
TTTTGCAACATAATTTTCTTAAAAGTCATTATTCAATCTTCCTTTGAAATTTTGGATTGATTATGACATTATTTTTGAAATAAATTACAACTACTATCTCCTAACCTATCGTTAGTGGGAAAGTCAAAGGAACTATGAGGTCTAGTTCCAATTTTTAAACCGACGCATCCTCGGAAGTACCACCTACCCATGAATTTCAAAAAGAATTATGTGCATTTATGTGTAAATATTTATGTGCCTACATGTAAACTAATTCTTTTAAATCATTTTTTCAAAAAACATAAACTATATTTTTTAGACCGACCTCAAATCAAAATTGTTTCTATGGTGGAGGAGCGCGATCAACAATATCGTGGCATCATCCCTACAAAGAAACAAACATTTTTTTAAAAATAAAAATTTCATATTCAAAACTTGCGCAATTTTCAAAACTTTACTTTCTCACATATTAATTGCTTAATATTACAAATTTTGTTTATAACATAGTCTCACATGCTTAAATAAAATAAAACTTGATTGTTTATTTATTGCTATCACCTAATCTTGCTTGCTCAAATTAATGAAAAAATAAATAAAATAGTATTAATTGTTTTATATCACTTAGCAAGATTAAATAAATTAATAAATGAAGTGACCTTAATTGCTAATTGTAACCCCCACATAGACTGCATGAGATACGGCCGGGACCCACACTTGTGGACCTCGAGGGATGCCTAACACCTTTCCCTCGAGGTAATTAGAACCCTTACCCTAATCTCTGGCATCGTTGACCTTAGTTAGACTTAGTTAGGTTAGATAGGTGCCCTAACGCGCCTTAATTCGTTAGGTGGCGACTCCAAACTCGAAATCCCAAAAGAGTTGTTAGGTCGTGCACAAAACCCGTTTTCTGCGAAAATGGGGCGCGACACTGGCAATTGAAGTCCCATGAAAAGAACTACCCTACTCATGATCTGGAGTTGGCGGCTGTGGTATTTGTACTTAAGTTATGGCGTCATTATTTGTATGGAGTGCATTGTGAGATCTTCACTGATCATTGGAGTCTTCAGTATATCTTTAGTTAGAGAAATTTGAACTTGAGGCAGCGGAGATGGCTTGAGTTGCTGAAGAACTATGATGTGACCATTCTGTATCATCCAGGGAAGGTCAATGTTGTGGCGGATGCTTTGAGTAGGAAGACTCATAGCATGGGGAGTCTTGCATCTCTTAGTATTGAGGAGAGACCATTGGCTAGAGATGTTCAGATGTTAGCCAACAGTCTTGTCCGATTGCAAATTTCAGAGGAGAGTGATGGGATGATTGCTTTCATTGAGGCTCGGTTTTCTTTAGTCGAGCAGATCTGTACACACCAGTTTAATGATGAAAAGTTATATCTCATTCGAGACAAAGTATTGAGAGGGGAAGCTAAGGTGGCTGTCCTTGATTCTGATGGTGTCTTGAGGATCGGAGGCAGGATTTGTGTGCCCAAGAAGGCGATTTGATTAGATTGATTCTTGAGGAGGCCTATTGTTCTCGATATTTCATCCATCCAGGAGCGGCGAAGATGTATCATGATCTGAGTCAGCATTACTGGTGGTGTGGGATGAAGAGAGATATTAAAGACTTTTTTTCGAGGTGTTTGACTTGCCAGCAGGTCAAGTGTGAGCACCAGCGGCCTGGGGGTGTATCTCAGAGGATGCATATTCCTACTTGGAAGTGGGAGCGGATTACTGTGGACTTTGTTGTGAGTTTGCCTACCACAGTGGGTGGTTATGACTCTATTTGGGTTGTTGTTGATAGGCTGACTAAGTTTGCCCACTTCATTCCGGTTCGGGTAAAGTATACGACAGAGAAGTTAGTCGAGCTATGTATTAGTCAAATTGTGCGACTATATGGAGTTTCTGTTTCTATCATATCAGATCGAGGTTCACTATTTACTTCTCACTTCTGGAAGGCATTACAGCATGGTCTGGGTACTCAGTTAGATATGAGTACAACCTTTCACCCTTAGACAGATGGCCAGTCTGAGCGGACGATTCAGGTGTTGAAAGATATGCTCCGAGCGTGTGTGATTGATTTCGGAGATAGATGGGATCGACATTTACCCTTAGCGGAGTTTGCCTATAATAACAGTTATCACTCTAGTATCCAGATGGCCCCATTTGAGGCGTTGTATGGAAGATGGTGTAGGTCTCCGATTGGTTGGTTTGATTCGGCGGAGATGGATTCTTTGGATACAGACTTGCTTAGAGATGCTATGGAGTAAGTCTGTATGATTCAGTGTAGATTATTGACAGCTCAGAGTCGATAGAAGAGTTATGCAGACCAGAGAGTTAGAGCCTTAGTGTTTATGGAGGGTGATCATGTTTGGCTCCGAGTTTCACCCTTGAAGAGTGTGATGAGGTTCGGAAAAAAGGGCAAGCTTAGCCCTAGATTCATTGGACCTTTTGAGATTTTGAGCCGAGTGGGAGAGGTGACTTATAAGTTGGCCTTGCCACCTAGTTTGTCAGCAGTTCATCCTGTTTTCCATGTCTCTATGCTTCGAAAGTATATTCCGGATGAATCTCATATGCTTTCACTTGACTCTGTGGAGTTAGGTCCAGACTTGACATTTGAGGAGGAGCCTATAGCTATTTTGGATAGGCAAGTTCGAAAGCTTAGGACCAAAGAAATTGCTTCAGTGAAGGTGCAATGGAAGCATCGATCAGTGGGAGAGGCAACTTGGGAGACTGAGTCTGACATGCGTGCCAGATATCCTTAACTATTTGAAGCTTCAGGTACTTATGGTTACTTTATGTTCTAGGACGAACATGATCCTTAGTGGTGGATAATGTAATGACCCGGAAGGTCATTTTTGGAAATTTGAAATATTCATTTAACTAGAGTGAATTAATTAATGGTTAATTATCAAATAACTAACTTTAATTAATTCTTAGTGGGTTAAAGTGAGTTAAGTTATTTGGGGTTTAATGTATAAATCACAACTGAAAAAATAAAATAAGAGAAGAGAATGTGCGGCTATTGAAAAAAAAAGGGGGAGAACTCACCGAAATCAAGCGAAATTGGTAAGTAATCAAATGTTTCTTTTCACTGTAAGTGTCGTTTTTGGTTGGATTGTTGTTTATTGTTAATATTATATATTATATGTATTGTGGGAAAGGAGAAAGAGACAAAATACTTGTCATAAATGGCAAAAAAAAAAAATGGTTTGGCCTTATGGAATTTTTCTATGTGGGTTCCTGGGAAATTATTGACCAATTTTGAAATTTTTTTTTATAAAATAATCAAAGTGTAATGATTGCTATACGTGTGGATACAATTAGAAACTTGGAGGGGTATATTCAGTGAGTGCGTATGAATTGTAGGGTTCGGAAGTTGTGTTTTTCTATGAACGAATGGCAATTTGATTTAATTTCTTATTATTATTACATTATGAGTTAAGTTTTGACATATTGAAATAGGTAATTAAATATTACATCTATCATATCATATGAATATCATTCGAATTATGATATTGGAAAAAATATGAGATTTAACCTTAGCCTTGAAACTTGGAAAATATAATAGTTGAAATGTTAATTGACATCAAGAATTACAAACTTGATTATAAATTTGGGGTAAATTTTTAGGTCAAGGTTAAACACATAAAAGTGTGAGTGTTGTTAGTTTTGAAACCTTATTGTGAATATATACTTGAATAGATTCCATTGGTTTGGAAGCTCAACGGAAAGGAAAGGCTCAATTCCAAGAGTAATTATTCGATTGGCTAAGGCAAGTGGATTTCTAAACTCTTGTTAAGCGTATGAAATTCGTGTATTTCTTTGTGTGATGTTGAGAATGATTTGGAGACTTGTTGCTTATTTGTTGGTGTTGTATTCCTTGTTGCAAATTGTGCTTTGTTATCAAAATGACTATCTCCTCATTTTTATTTTAGTATGTAATTCACACTGCATTTGAAACATGGTTGTGATAAGAGGATGTACCATTTCGAGGGTCGTATCGCGCGCCGCGATGGATATTATATTTCGAGGGACGTATCGCGCGCTGCGACGATTACTATTATCGAGGGTCGTGTCGTGCGCCGCGGCAAATGCATGGACAGATATGTCCCCCATGGGTCCCAGACTGAGAGACAACGGGTGTGTATCGTTAGGAAAGACATGCATCACTATACTTGACATTGCATCTCATGGCATTACACATTTTTATTATTGATGAACTTGAATACGTGTTTTGCTGATCTTATTAGTGTTTCTCTGTGAAATTGTGAATGTTGAATATTGAGTTGTTATTGAGAATATGTAAACTAATAGAGTGTGGTTATTGAGTTGTGTGTTTGGTAAACTCTGAGTCGTTTGTAGTGTGGAAGTTCAGATAGGGTGTAAGGAGTACCCGTATTTTGTTCCCTTAACTTGTGTTTAGAGGTTTGCTTGTTTGGTACCGCGTGGCTTGGTACTCACCCCTTGCTTCTACAAATTTTGTAGGTTACGAGCCCGGATTTTTGTGATACCTTCCATTCTCTTTGTTTCCGAGGCATGATTGTGAGGTAGCTGCTTGTCATCTAGCGAACTTTCCTACTCCAGTTTATGACATTGTTTTTACTTGAAAGACAACTTCATGTTAGACTCGTATTTTTATTTCAATTCTAGTATTTAGATTGGAGGCTTGTGCACGTGACTACCAGGTCTTGGGAATTGAATAAAGTTGAATTGTTTCCGTATTAGTAATCATTATCAGACTTTGGTTTTATTTCTGCATTTTATCAAAATTATTGGGTTAGGCCGACTTGTCTTGGTGGGATAAGATGAGTGCCATCACGCCCGTTTTTGGGTCGTGACACATTAATTAGTTTTTGATATGTAAGCCTGTTAGCTAAATTTCATAATATTATATTTTGATTTTTAGTATAAGTTTTTATCGTCTAATTTATCAACGTCTTGATTTGCAATTATAAACTTCCGCATAAACGCCTCAATCACTTTCGAACCCAATAAATATCGGACATCGAATGTGAAACTAAAAATAAATAAATAATTGTGGGTCTTATTATAGTGATATATTTTAGGTGATTTTAAGTTAGGATGATTTTAAAATAATTCCAAAATGTTTGGATGATTAATAAATTTTATGTATATTTGAAATAACAATTCAAAATGTTTTCCAGGATAAAAACCATGAAGGTTAATGATTAGAATTTTATTAAGTACAAGTACAAGTGAAAAAAAGGATATAAGATATTTTTTTTTTAAAAAACTATTTAACCTTAGATGATTTTGGGGGCTTTGGATTAGAATTTAGAGGTAAGATCAGTGTGTATTTTTGAATTTTTCCGTTTTCTAGTTAGTACTAAATAAATTGCACGCTTATTAATATTTTGTTATTGTTAACAAGGTATTATTCTTTGTCCAAAAAATAATAGTTATTCATTATTTACGTGATATATATTATATTTTAAGAAATAATAAATAATAAAAATAATTATAATTATATTACTTTTTAAATATATCAAATATAATGCTTTAAAAAATATATTAAACATTGAAAATATTTAAAGTCAAGGTAATATAGACACAAAAGCATAATAATAAAATTCATTTTTTTTATATTAATAGAAATTAAAGTGTAAGAAGAGATAGATATGAGCCCGCCATGCTATATGGTATCATGAAATGAAATGAAATTAAAGTTTTGATTAGACATGAAATATGAAATTTTGGTGTTGTATATTTTCATAAATATTAAAATTTCATAAGTTTTAGAACTATTAAAATAGTCCAATTGTTTATTCAATATTATCAAATAAACAAAAAATCATAAAATCGTATAATAAATTATTACAAAGTTATTTGTTCTCCACTTAAGTAATTGTTTCATCAATATATTTGAGTAAAAATGAAACATCTTTCACGGGCTCTTCAAGATTTTGTTACTCAACAATCGTGAAGTGTGAGTTAAAGTGACTATATGTCGGTGAGAATAACAAATTTTATATCGGTAAAAATAATATATTTTAAAAGGTAATGATGTAATTATAAATTTTATTTACATGTGAGTGGTTAGTAGATATGAATGTGAGATTGTTTTGGCAAAATATCAACTCTTGGATCAATTTTTGTATTAAAATAACTTAAATCATCATATGATATTCTCATATGATTTCATATCATGGTTTTTGAAGAATATGTGCGTAGACAAAGAGAGAATAAAAGATATTAAGAAGTTTGATTAAATTTAAATTATTTTTTTAATCCTTTTTGACAATATAATTAAGTGAGGCTTTTAAGTAATAAAAACAAAAATTTTGGATTAGTGTTTGATGGTTCATCGTGTTTCATTCTCTGCCGTCGATGGTGTTTTCCTCCGTCACATCGACGGTGGAGAACGGAAAATCTCACGCCGTGACAAAAAATTTGCACTCACTGCCACACGGCTCTGGTTATAAATGATGGGCCACGTCTCCATTTTTCTTGCACCCATTAATACCCACACAATTTCTCACTATTTACAGCTAACTTAGCATCACAAAACCATAAAAAGATGGTCTTTTTCGTCATTTCATCACTGATATGCTAAATATCTACTCTTCTCAATTTGAAATTCCAACTCTGTTTTCCTCCTTCACTCATTTGAATAGTAATCGGAGATGGCGGTAGTAGTCGGAAACATAGCACTATTGCTTGACGGAACTCACGTGACTACTCCACGTGCCGTAGTGTTACCAGATCGGAAAACAAGGGATGTTCTGTTGAATTTTTTTGTGAAGAAAGACCCATGTCAGAATCAGAGCATGTATGTTTCTAGTGGGTTTGAAAATGAAAGAGAAAGAGTTAATCCAAAAGTGGGTTTTCGAGGTAAAGCGAATTCGAAAGTGGGTGCGGTTGATTATGAGAATTCAAGTGATGATGAGAATGGAAATGGTGTTGAAGATGAAGGAGAAGGTGGAGAAGGAGGAGGAGAAGAGTTCGATTGGGAGAAAGAAATGAAGAGGAGAGTTAAAGAGCTAGAGGAAATGAAGGAATTGGAGAAAAAAGCTGAGGAATTGCAGAATCGTGTTGATGAGGAGTATGGTGAAGAAGATGAAATCAGTGAAGAAACTGAGGAGGAGAAACGTGAAAGAGTTCGAAGGGAGCTCGAAAAGGTGATGCCTTTATCATTCCCTGTATTATTATTGATGTTATAACAATCCATGCCTTATTTATTTGTAATGATAGTGTTTGGGCTAGTTTGTGCACACCACCAATCATAGGTTTCGTATCTCCTACTTCTCGCCCATCTAGACGAGAAGATGAACCAAAGGAACTTGAAAGTTGCACCATACTATGCTTTACATCTTCGCAGTATAATTACTTGTTTTACGTATTAGCTCTTGGAGATAAATAGCTGATGCACCTAGCTCTGATAGGATCAACATGGCCTTTTCCGGTGTACACTTTCATCTATGTTTAACTAACTGCTGTTATAGCATCACTTTGGAAACTGTACTCAGGTTGAGTTTTGGATTCGGTGACTGTTAAGAATTCCTTTTGTTCCAAAATTAGTGTCACTTTAGCTCATTTCACGTCCATTAAGAAATATAATATAATAAATAGAAGGTATAGTTTACTAAGTTAACCCTATTTATTAGATATTTCTTGATAATTGAGGACTATTAATGAGTAGTTCTTTACTACAAGGGTATAGTTGGAAAAACATACTATTTTTTATGTTGAATTCCTAAGGTGAGATGTATTGGAAAATGTTTGTGCTAAAGTGACGCTTATTCTAGGATGGATGGAGTAGTAATTTCAGTTTGAATCGTGGTAGCCACTAGTTGGTGAGCAAATGAAAGGAAACTATCGTGGGTAATTTCCTATTTTCCACTAGTTGGAAATGGTTTTCTTATTTGCAAGCAAGACACCCTCGAACAGCTGTAGTGATAGTAGAAATATGCTGCAAAATATCCTTAAACTGTAATTGCATTTATTTCTTTTGCATGTTACATAGGTGGTTTGGTAGAGTGTAAATAGAATCTATTAGTAATGCTTGCATTAGTTAAACATAGATGATTTCTTATGTATTGTTTGGTTTGGTGTATTTTATATTTTTTTTTAAGTTTCCCACCCTATGTCCGTAGCCCACGTTGGAGCTCCGACTAAATCTGAATCGTGCTCTGAAGGGCCCATTCGGGGGTGATGCTCCCAAAAGGTTTTCTCCATATCGAGGGACCTCTGATTAAGGATGAAACACTCCACCAATGCACCACAACCCATGTTGGTGGTTTGGTGAATTAGTAATAGGATACATTGCATAAAATATTTACTACAAAGATACCCTTCACAATTATGGTTGAAAAGATTAAGATGTAAAAAAGATTTTAATGGGCAAAATAAGGTCTTTAACCATGCTAGTGCATGCACTAAAACCCTACATTGCAAATACCTAGAAATTCATGGTATTAGTAATATACACCTTTATACACAATAGAGTGGAAAACTAATGCAAGCATTAGTTATACATAACATGAAAAAATGTAACAAACAAGGTATCACTAATACACAGACTTAATGCATGCATTATTTTTGCTAATACGCTTTACCAAACAACTTGCTTTATGTGATGAAGCTTTATTGCGATGAGTTAGTAAGGGTGAAAATATTTTCCAAAATTACTTGGCTAAAAATTGGTCTGATGAAAAATTTCAGATCCTTTAGTCTCAAAATCATCGTTTTAACTCTGGTTTGAAATTTAGGTGGCACAGGAACAATCGGAACGCAGAAAAACTGCTCAATTAATGTTCGATTTGGGCCAGAAGGCTTATGGGAAGGGCATGTATGGACGTGCAATAGAGTTCCTTGAAGGTGCTCTTACTATCATTCCGAGACCAACCTTGTTTGGTGGAGAGGTTAGTGGCAAGCTACGTCCTGAGTAACCACACACAAAATGTGCTAATTTTTTTTCCTAAGCATTTGCAAATTGAACTTTCAGATACAAATATGGCTTGCTATGGCTTATGAAGCTAATAACCGCCATTCAGACTGCATTGATTTGTATAAGCAACTAGAAAGGAAACATCCCAGCATCAGCATTCGACGTCAAGCTGCAGAGCTTCGTTATATATTGCAAGCACCTAAGTTGAAGATATCTCAAGAAGAAATGGTTACTATACCGCTTATTGGTTCTACCTATGATAGGTAAGTCCCATTCATCTAATATTATATTGTGTATGTTAGCTAAATAAAACAGTACCAATTACTTGCTTCTATGCAGTGGGCATGACATGCAAGTGCCTGGGGCAATCAATATGTTACGTTAGTGATTCGTAGTTTTAATACGATAATGACTTGAGCATAAAGTTACTAGCTGGCATCAATATAATTGTAACAGTAATTTAATTAAAGTTCTTTACCCAAGAGTGTACTTAAGTGGTAAATGAAGTGGGTGTGAACTTTAAAAACCATGGTTCAACTTCCAGCAAAGACGAAAAAATCTAGGTAATTTCTTCTGATCTGCTGACGCCTTGATAAGCATTGGGCGAAGTTACCTTATACTTGTATGTAATGGTTGGAGGTAGTACAGGTATGTGGTGAAACAGTCAAGCAAATTGACTACTACACCACTGTTATTTGTGTGCTACTTTTAGCATCCATGGATTATTGGAAAATTTGTAGTATATGCCGCCATGATGTCTATTGGTTATAGCATAGATGTAGCAGGAAAGTTGAAGATCAGCACTAATTTCCCTTCCTTTTTTTGTCTAGTTATGCTGGATCATGGACCGACAAAAAGAAGGACCAAGATGAAAGACAAAGTCGGTCTACAACAAATCAGCTTCCATCAAGCAGGGACTGGGTGGGCGACTTTCTGGTCTGGAAGCCCCCAGTTGGTCTGGAGAAAAGCCAATCATTCTGGGCAATTTTAACAATATGGATAGCCTTGGTTGGAGCTGCACTCTTTTTGCCAAAATGAAGCGCATATATATACTTGTAAAGATGTCTGTTGTTTAGCTTTCTATTCTTTATTGGTAAGTATATATATAGGCTAAGTGTGTATTACCATTATAAATTCCTGTTGTATATTTCTACCCTTTGTTTAATATAATTAGCAAATATCAATTCTGCTATTCTCTGCATTTTGCATTTGTTTACAGTCATTTCTTGGGCAACGTCTGAGAGTACAAGTAAGTAGCATTGTGTCAATTCAGGCAAGAAACTAGTTGATTCTTTTTAGCAGATTTACTGTAAATATGTCATTCTCGATTTGTTTATGTCATCCTTGTGCAGACAGCGTTGAAGAAAGGAATTTACTCATCTTATTCATGTGTCAACCAACACATGCCCCAGGTAATCTTCTCATCTTTTTCGAGCCCTAGAGGCTAGAATACGCTACGTATTAAAGTTGCTCTCTCTCTCTCCCACATAGACACACACACACAGCTTTTGTGGCATACAAACTAAACAAAGAGTATGATATTGATCTCGTCTGCAGTCAGTTAATGAGGTTTTCACCATTTTCTTTGACCTTTGAGTCTCCTCCCCATAGTTTTATCCTGTCTCCAGCAAGGGAAGCCTGCATTACAAACAAGTTATTTGTAAGATAATTACCACAATTTTGAACATTTGATTCTTGATGTAAGCCTTACCTCCTTGTTCCAATTAGTTCGAAGAATCATCATGATCAACACACCAGTTTGAACAGTTGTACCTGCAAGCATCCCATACCAAATTCCCTACAAAATTTCATGTATAAATATAATAATATAATGTCTTACAAAATAATCAAGTGAAGACAAACAAAATTGTACCTTAACACCAGTGTCAAGGATGAAGCCAAGTATGAGACCTATTGGAATACCAAACAAATAGTAACAAACTATGTTGACATATGCAACATAAGCCTGCCATCCAGCACCAATAGCCACCCCTGAAAGAGTAGGTTGAAGACTGCTAACAACAATGGTGGCAGCTAAGATAGGTGAGAGCTCATACACAACATGTTGTACTCTTTCATTGTTTGAAAACAATAGAGGATACCAACTCCGACAAACAAGAAGCACCATTGCCAGGAATATTCCGAACAAAAGAGAAGTGATGGAGGCTACTATTACTGAGAATTTCGCGCTTCTTGGATGTCCTGCTCCTAGTTCATTTGACACCCTTACGCTGTACGTTTAACATAATCACATAAGGTTGTGTAGATTAGAAAACTCTACCATATCACATGGTTCAAAGATTGACGATTTACTTACTCTTATAATTTAATAACACCGTTGAGAATTAAGATTTACCTTATTGCAGCATTAAATCCAAGTGCAACCATGAATGTCCAGCCTTGGATATTCATACTACAATCAAATGATGATATTATTGTTAAAAAATGAAAGATAATATTTTAAATTTTTTACACTGATCAATAACATGTATTTATTAAGTAACCTAAAAATAACTATAAATGAGGTTTCTTTCAATATTATATAGCCTAACGTAATAAATTGCACTTACGCATAATTTTAGTTCACACTCATATAATGATTTTTTCAACAAGATATAAATTATATAATAGGATATTTTAATACGTTACGGATTAATTGTATACGATGAATAAATTAATTGTATATAAGAGGTGTATTGTGCATACTCCTATTCTATTATATGAAATTATAACAAAAAAATAAAAATAAAATGAATTCCATCTCTTACAAACTTCAACCCACGAAAATCACTAAATAACTTTTAACTTTTAACTTTTAAACCACAACTTCAAATGACATCTTTAACGAACCTCAATAGTTAATTTATCAAAAATTTCAATAAATTAAAATATATTTGTGAGTTTTTGAGCTTTTATAACCCAAAAGTAGAACTTTTAGTTTTTCACTTTGATTCACCCATCAAAATTTAAATTTGTGATGATCAACATCACGAATCACCCTCAATCAGTTTGTAATTATAAAAAAAAATGGAAATCATACTCACAAAGTAAGAAATTATTGCCTTTTCCCTAAATATTTCAAAATATATACAAAACAGACTAAAAAAAAAGATAATTTATGAAAATATGGGTTCATTTTTTTTAATTATAAGGGGGCAAGTGGTGTATCACATAAAAATATCTTTATAAGTTTTGTAATGCTCTGTTAAAAGTTTTTTTTTTTTCAAGAATGTATTTTCTTTTTAGTTTTCCACCCGATGTCAAAATCCATATTAGGGCCATCACTATCCGGATTCACATCGAAAATCTCATTATGTTAATTTGAAAGAAAAAACATCCCTAACAAGATTGACTGTGTAAATCTAATAGAATTAAAATTGTTGAGAGAAAAAATTACTTACGCTATATCACAATCCTTATTGCTACTTGAAAATACTTCCTCCGTCCACAATTGTTTGTCAGATCAAGGTTATGCACTCTCCTCAAAGAAAATTTATACAAGGTGTAATTTGACTAATATCACCCTACTATAGTTAGAATATCAAAAGTCTATATAACTTTTTAATTGAACAAAATAGAGTAATTATTAAGGGTAGAATTGGAAAAAAATAATTAATTATTTCTTGATTATTTAAATTGTTAACTAATCTTGGACATCTATTTTTAGTATACCTACAAAACAGTTATGGACGGACGGAGTTGCACAATACATATAAACAATATATAAAATTAACAGTTGTACTTTTCATTATAAATATATACGATTCAGTTAGGGTATCCTACTTATTACTATAGTCAATCAATACTTAAAATTGAATAGAAAAAGATGTTATCAGAAGCCTAAATATTCGTACTAAATTAAATAAAATAATGTCAGTATCACATTAAAAAAATTAGTGAACTGACCAAATAGAAATTGCATCGACGGCCACTTCAGCATTTTTGAGATATCCAGCCACTAGAATTAGTGCCATAAAGTACCATATCTCTAAGCTGCAATATTAAATCATCACATTTATATCTTCATTAATTACTTTATCATACAAGTTGCCAGGTAACGCACATTCTATCGAAAGCGACTATATTTTCCAGATTTAAATATAAGATGATCTGTAGAAGATTGATACTGGGTTCGAAAGATATTTTTATTCCACTATCATTGAGTTATAATTAATTGTTAAGAGATTCACAAGTTAATATATATATATATATATATATATTATCTTTTAGAAAATATAAAGAAGTCTATGAAAAAGCTAGTGGATTCGTTCAAATTCACGACCCCCCACCTAGCTCCACCTCTATGACCTATAGGAAATCGGTGAATATGAGAGAGACAGTACTATATATATACCATAGTTTTGCGGAACATATATGAAGTATCTTTTAGTAAACCACATTTTTATCTAGAATCTTCATTGACAAAATAAAATTAGTAATATATCTGCACAAGATTCTCGAAACCCTAAATAGGTCTTGAGATGCACAACACTCTGCACAAATGGTGCTTATTTTAACTACTACTAGATATTGTTATGTCTATCGACCTAAACTAGTACTCTCCTTATTATATTAATACACATCTTACTTCTGAGTTGGTTTAAAATATTTTTTCGTAATTAAAACACAAGTGTAAAGCTAACTCAACAGCGAGATATGTTTTTGATATAAATGAAGTAACAGTTTAGATACGTATATAAAATAAAATAAAAGAGAAGGATAGAAAACATTTGCGATCTTGACGTAAATTATTATTTTGTTTTCTAACTATTGACAGTCTTAAAAATATTCATCCGTTTGATTAACTAAACTTAGATACACCCACATGACATAACAAGTGGTCTTCAAACTTTTATAGGAGCATGGGGGCTCTTAATAGAAGCAAAAAGGAGTGTTGAAAACATCCCTAAACTTGACCGAAATAGATGTATTTCACTCATGTTGCGAGATCAGGATATCTTTAAATTCAATTAGTCAAATAAATAAGTATTTTAAAGATTACCAATAATTTAAGAATAAAAATAATAATTCATGCTGAGTTTTATGAGTGTTTTCAATAAAATACTAAATGTTTTATTACAATCAACTCTTTTTTTTCTTCACTCAGTGCAGCAACCTCATTTGTTTGGCCATTGAATAGCAATATTAAATGAAAATTGTGGATCTAGTGTACGGTATTACAGAACATGTGCATATATAATTTATTTCCAAGTTATTAAATTGTTTCATCTTTCTTCACATCACCCAATGTTCACTCTCACATTAATAATTAAGGAATTAATGTTTTGAGTCTAGTGAAACATATAACTGAAGATGCATTATTGATAGCATACTATATGATATAATATCTACATGAAAGTTTGTGTTACGTTTCATTATTCATAATGAGACAAGACACGAAATTAAACATATCTAAATTATGATGAGATTGATGGAATATCTACTATAGCTACTGATATAGTTGAGCCGCCCCGCGAATGAAATAATGCAAGTAATAACTAATTCAAACCAAAGAAACTCACCAGAGCATTACAGCAGATGCAAAGGATAATTTAACAAATTCCCAAAGATTTTGAAAAGCCTTCATAGAAAATCCAGACCAAGCTTCTCCACAAGCCCCACTAAATATGTACAACAACTTAGCCACCACTACGAACCACCACGAACCGTTCAGCACCACCGCGGCACCCACCAGTCCCCAACCTAACTTGAGCATAAATAGCCAACTAAACAATGTGTGTCCAATAAGTCCAACCGCCGCTATGACAGCCATCACCATGATCTTGCTCTGTGCTTGCAAGAATATTTGTATTGGAAAGTTTAGTGCATACGCGAATAATTGTGGAATCATCCACACAGCAAATGTACCTATTACAGAAGAATTCAGTATAGTATTCACACATAATAAAATTCTATCTTACAATATCAGCCTTATACCTGCCCATTTCGATATATCTGAAGTTTGACCGATGAGTCTAAAAAGTGACGTGGCAAAAATATAAGGCAACATTAGAATTAGTGATGTTGCGATGAGGATTATCCAAGATCGTTGCATGTAAGTTCCTAACATGTCTAATTGTTTTGCTCCAAATGCTTGTCCACATAGTGTCTCCAACGCACTTCCCATTCCCAACTAAAATCACAATAAGTGTGGTGTTCAGAACTAATAGTTATTACATCAGAAAGATGTCATAAATAAACGTACCATAACGCCAAAAGCAAAGCCAGCGATAACAGAGTTTTCAATGGAGACAGCAGCAAGTTGAATGATACCAACATGACCAGCAAATATTTGAGTTATGGCACCAATTGAGTATTGGCAAATGGAAGTGAAAATGGCTGGAGCAGCAAGGTACCATAGTTTCTTCGATTCTGCTGAAAATTGTCGAATTAAATCTTTAACTCCATTGATTACTTCGATATCATATGAATCTGGTTTGAATGAAGAACCATTTGAGTGATTGTTCACTTTTGATGTTAGAAGTGGTACTATACTATCATTTTCCATCGTTGCTATATATTATTTGTGTGTTCACTCTAGGTGTTAGAATTTAGAAATGGCAATTGTTGCCATATATTAATAAATGAGAAGGTAGGGGTTGCTCATGAAAGTTTTTATTACTATATGAGTCACATGACCAATATTTTTGATAAGTTGATTCATGGGCCCCATAATAACGTCATTTTTTAAAGGAAAAATGCTCAAATATGCCATCAAACTTTCAGAAAAAGGCTTATTTATGCCATCAGTTAAAAGTTTGGCTCATTTATGCCATTACCGTTAAAGAAAAGACTCATTCATGCTATTATTTTTTAACAATGGTTTTGCAAAATCATTTTTGACACGTGGCCAATTATAATTCGGCCACGTCATCAATTTTTTTAATTAAAAAATCATAATTCCGAAAAAAAAATTGAATTAATTCTTTTTTGATTTTTTTAATTAAATATATTGATAATGTGATCGAATTATAATTGACCACGTCATTAATTCGTGGCCAAATTATAATTGGTCATTTGTCAAAAATGGTTTTACAAAATCACTGTTAAAAAATAATGGCATGAATGAACCTTTTCTTTAACGGTAATGACAATGAGCCAAATTTTTAACTGATGATATACATGAGTCTTTTCTGAAAGTTCAATGGTATATTTGAGTCTTTTTTCTTTTTTAAATAATATTCCATCATTTTATTTTTATTTGTCGCATTTAGACGGGATGCACTCGTTAAAATAATAGTAATTGATATGATTATTTTGTAACTTATTCATATTGCTAGATGTTTAGTACTCATTTTATTCTAAAAAAATAACCTTGTCTCATTTTTAATTTGTTTTTAAAAAATCGATTTCTTTTCTTTGTTGGCAATACTTTAACTTTGACTTTTCACTTGACATGTTTAAGAACACAAAATTATAAAATATTTTAATATATTTGACATAACTTTAATTTAAAACCATATAATTTTTTTTTGAAAATGATTTCTTGAACTCTGTATCAAATTAAATTAAATCATTTTTTTTTTAAAAAAACGGAGAGAGTATTAAACTTTGAAAATGATTTAGGCAGGGCAGTGCTGGACAAGGTATTAATGGAGCAGAACATGGAGGGTTTAGGGGATGAGGTGGGGCGGGGTAAAATTTCAATAGGGCAGAGTAGGTGATATGGGTTTGTGGGAAAAAATAGAAAAAATTTAGAAAATAGCAAAGATAATAGATATAATAATGTTTTATAGTTATAGTTTTGATATTTATGCATCATAGCTAGTTTTGTCTGTAATGAAGGTTGTGAATTGTATATTTAGTTTGTGAATATACAAGTAAGTATATATAAATTTTGTGTTTTTACATTTAGAAATTTTTCAAAACTCTCTTTATATATTTCGCTTGTTAATATATAAACAAAATAATTTTTTGTGAATTTTCATAAATTGTATACAAATAACTAGGATAAGCATATAAAATTTCTTAATTTATACAATCAAAAATTGAATTAGACAAATTTTAAACTTATACAACGTCACGATCCAAATTCACAAGTCATGATGGCACCTATGTTCCCAACCAATAGGTAAGTCAATCCAATATATTTTACCAATTTTAACTAAATAATGAGAAAAAGGTAAATACTAAGTGAAAATTTCCAACATAAATCTCTTTATAAATACGAATTGTGGAAAGCTAAAAATACCACCCAAGAATTGGTGTCATAAGTATAAGAGCTTCTAAAATAAGATGCAAGTCTGAAACTAAAATGACAAATCGAACATAAAGGATATCCTACCTGAATACTAAATAACTGAATAAGTAAAAGATAGAGGGAGGTGTGGGTCACGGAACAGTCAAGCAGCTCACCACAACTCCAAAACACTCCAATCTCGGACTCAAATTGCTCCACGAGACTCGTACTCGGAATCGAATCTGCACCACAAAGAGTGAAACAAGTGTAGTATGAGTACGAAACCACGTATACCCAGTATATCTCATTGACCGACGACGAAGAAGTAGTGACGGGAGTTTATACAAGAAAAATCAATTCTTTACTTATATAAGTCTACAATATATTTGCCAGTCAAGTTTCATCAAATAGAGGTAATCAAACATCAAGTGCTTTCCAACCACCAATGAAAACACATAATCATCAAAAATAAAGGATGCCATGAGATGCAATCAATATGACACCATGAAATGATATGTCTCAGAATACCCAATACTCTCTCAATCGAATATACATGATAAATACATCGAGAGTTCATGACCCATGGGGGACTTGTGAGGTCCATATACCCGATCTCCACGTGTCTTTGTGGACGATCTCAATGCACTATCACAAAATCGAATAATTTTCGCACGGACGATTTCCACGTGCCCAAATTATAATCTTAGCATCTCATCATCCCCAGCACGAACGATCTCCACGTGCCCAACTTATACTCAATCTCATGTCAAAGTATGTACACAAAATTATTTCAAATAAGGGGATGCTGATTCATCTCAATAAGTCAATATCAACATAATACATAACCACCTAATTATCACAACTATATAGGTGTAATAAAGAATACACAAGCACACAAGGAATTCAAATCAATGATATATCAGCTAATGCCCATATGCTTTGGCATTCTCAAATTACTATCCACATTCTATAGCAATAATTTTCCCTTTATAACACCGGTACTCGTACCAATGCCCATCACACCATTGGTACGGGACCCCATCTTTCACCCTTACCCATTGTCTATTCCATTTTAGTCTTTAATTAGGAAAGTGTCCTTCAACAAGTCTGAAAGTCTTAACATACCTTAAATGCCGAACTCGTGTAATGAATCTTCAAGATTTTTTTTTTCCTTTTCGCAATGCTTCAGAACGTTCCCAATCTACCAATTATGCAATATTCGTAAGTAAGTGAGTTCATAGGTACTCAATTTATTAAATGTCTAACCTAAACTCCAAAACTCACTCATATCTCCAATCAAGCTCCTACTCTTGATATAATTTATATGTCAAAGATCCTATTTGCTAAATTTCAAGCCTAGTGTCAAGCCTCAACTCCTCTAAATATTATGAATCTAATGATACTCATGTAACACGATACCACCAAAAATTGGTTAGCTATACCCATAAACTTCAAGAAGTATTACTCTACGACAATTAAATAAATAAAAAATTAAATAAAAAGTTTAATGCCAATGATTAATTTGTTGTAACTTAACCCACGAAAAATTAAGTAAAATAATGGCCATGAAATTTCGCAGATTCCATATATGCAAACGTGTTTGTTTGCCAATGATTTTCCATTTTTTCCCCCGATGATTATATCTAAACATTATTCAATACTTAACCTTGATAATTAATATAAACAATTTTCTCTACTCTAATCCAACAACCTCATTACTTACCATGCCTTTCAATTAAAAAAGGAATCAATAAAAAAAATAAATACTAACCACTCATTGCATATTAAAGGAAATCAATACATCATGAATGCCGCCCATTAAGAATCATACAAATTCTTGTCAATCACGTGGCATCATTACTTAAAACTATTTAATTTTCTTTCACTTTGATCGATTCCTTCCAAACAGTACCAACATAACGACCTGATTTCTTCCTATTCTTGAAAAAAAATACTATTATATCACTATGTATCACACAACTACATATACAAGGATTAAGAAAATCTAAAGCGCATTACCTGGGAACTGGAGTAACCCTGTAGTTAACTATTTTCTCCTGCCTTATGTTAATAATTTGAGTTTTGACGAATAAATTATTAGCCCCACTTTACTTAGTTTATTCCATACATGGGTCAAGTATAAATAGGTACTACATGAATTATGGACTGGCTCACTAACTCTTAACTATATTTAATTATTGGGCAACTTTCACATATAGCAAACAAAAAATTCATATTTGTATAATATAGCAAACTTTGCATAATTGCGCTCCATAGCAAACATAAAAACTGTATAATTCGCTATACATATAAAAGTGTATAATTCGCTGGCCTAAATTGTATAATTCGCTGGCCTAAATTGTATAATTCGTTGGCCTATTTCGCTGCAATTGTATAATTTGCTTTGCATATAGTTGAATCGAATTAAAATGTATGTATATTGCATACTTATAAGTGTATAGCAAGAAGATATATGTTTTTCTCGCTTTATACAAAAACAGAAACACAATATATACACTTCTGTTGTATAAAGCTAGAGAAAATTGTATTTCACTGCAATTGTATAATTCGCAATTGTATAATTCGTTGGCCTTTTTCTCTGCAATTTTTGAAGTAAAATGTTTGTAAATTGTATAATTAAGTGTATAACACGAAGATATACATTTTTGCATGTGTATATACCATTTTCTCTCGTTTTATACAAAACAGAAACAGAATTATACACTTCTGTGTATAAAGCGAGAGAGGCGAGCGAGAATGGAGAGTGGCGAGCGAGATTCCTGGGAGAGAGACGCTGGCAAATTTTAGATAATGTTTGCTATGGAGCACAATTAAATCAAACCCTAGCTATTCCATTTAATTTAGGTTATTAGTTTGCTATTTTATACAATTTTCCCATAATTATTTGATAAAATTGTATCAATTAGATACTCATAATTACCGAATAGATTAAAATACTCCTTTAAATTTTTTAAAAAAAGTCAGAATAATCCTAGTTTCCAAAACGACCTAGCGAGTCGTTACATACAATCAAGAATCAAATTATACAAATTTTAAATATATATAATTAGAAACCAAATAGTAAAATTTGACAGAACTATATCTACAAATAAAAATTAATCAAAACTATACCTATATTGTATGATATATAGTTTAGATGTTTCTCGTTTGGGAAAATTACATGGAATCGCAAACATCCCTATGTAATTAGTTAATAAGAGTATAGTTTAATTTATTTACGGTCAGTAAATACAGTTTTAATTTTTTTGCCATAATTAATGGGACCTACTATCTATTTGTATACATAATAAAAATAGTCATCCAAAGATTTTTATATAATTTTATTCAAAATCAAATTTATCTCTCCTATTTTCGTTCCATATCTTTTCCTAAAATTACTCTTCCCTTCTAATTTGAATTTCCATTGGGAAAATTTTGACCTTCTCCCTCCGATGTTCTTCCACTTTTCGCAGGTAACCGCCAAATTCATGGCTTTCAATATTTTTTTTCTTGATCCCTTCTACAACAATTGTATATGTAGTATGATTGTTAGCTTTTTCATATTTTTTTAAAAGAAATCTTTATTACTTATCAGATTACAAGTCTTTCAAAATCAGAATGGATGATTTCTCTCCATCTATGAGGATTACGAGAGGTATGTCATTGCATGTCAATGTTGTTGATAATCCACCTTCGTTTCAATTGGATTAACTTAGGATTCTGGGTCAATGTCGGTGTCTATGGTAAAACATAAATAAGTTTAAGTTGAACAATCTATTGAAGAATTGAGATCCATGAAAAAAATGATTCAATGGCAATTCATAAGGTCATCAACAACGCAAAATCTAGCGGCATTAAGATTGTTGAAGGTGGAAGTAAGAGAAAAACTATAAACATTGATTCAGAAGAGATCGAATCTGCCTCATCAGAACTGAACAAATCTGAAGAATATCAGGAACATCAGGTAGTGTAATTTATATACAAATTACAAAGTTATGTATATTAGTGGTTTGTATATTAAGTTAATACATACAAAGTATTATGAATCAGTTCTTAATTGTATATTCTATTAGTTGTATACCAATTACGAAAGTTAGGTATGTAGTGGGTTGTATATTAAGGTAACATATACAAAGTCTTATGAGACAATTAATAGCTATTTGTATACAATTATTTAATTTTGTATAAAGAAATTTGTTAAAATCACTCTATAATACATATACAAAATTATAATACATTATACAAATTCGTCAATATATACAAAAAATTATGAACATAATAAAATATTGTATATATAAAAGTTACACACTCAAATATAGAAACATATTTCAAGCTTACTATATACACAATTAAAAAATGAATATTATATACAATCAGTTTAATCATTAATATTTTTTTTAAAAAAAACATGAAATCACAGATGCACATATATATCTATAATATATATACCAAAATTATTGTACATTATACAAATTCCTTTATATATACAAAAGAAAAAATAGGAACATAATAAAATATTATATACAAACAGATTACCTAAAAAAAATTAAAATGATACATATTATGATGGTCATATACAGTTTAAAACACAAAATCAATTACACACAAATATTGTATAAAAATTATATACAATTTCTCAAATATATATATGTCTGAGTGTTTCATAGATTTATCTAAAAAAAATTAGGAAAATATTTGATTTTGAACTAGCATTGTTTTTCTATAGCTTTAGAATTCTTTTTTTTTGGGAAAATATTTGATTTTGAATGTTTTGCTTAAATCATGGGATTATGTGAATTAATTGTTACCATCTTTTGTGCTGCTGTTACCATTTATTGAAAATAATTTTATTTTGTATAAATTTAATAAAAAAAACATTTTATACAAATTTAGAGTCACCTAACAAACTTAACTATACCATAGAATGTAATTATGTAAACTATACCTATGAAATGTAATTTCATAAAATCCGTTTGCCATATATGAAATTTTCCCTTGTCGTTTAGCATAATTTTACTAAAAAAGTGTAGGCCCTATGCGGCCCACTGTAACGACCCTCTTAGTCGTTTTAGAAATTCCAACTATTATTTTTATATTAACCTTTTTAGTAGATTTTGTAAATAATTTATATGACTTATAAGAATGAGTGACATAATTTTTAGATTTAATAAAGAATTATTTTATTGCTAAGAATAATGAAAAAGAAAAAAAAATCAAATAATATAATAAAATAAAATAATATAATTAAAAAAAGGGGCAAAGTGCCCTAACTGTGAAGCCGCAAACGGCTTGTGAGAAAAAAGAAAAAGAAAGAACGATCTGGAAAAAAAAACGCAGAGAAGAAAAGAAAAGAAAGGGAGAAAAGAAAAGGGAAAAGGAGGAGAAAAATCAATATTTTCATCTCAAGGCGTCAAGGTAATTATTCTTATCCTTTCTATTAAATTTTTGTGTAACTAGGAATAGATTTTTAGGTTAA
>NC_028641.1:7087180-7104863 GCF_001406875.1 Solanum pennellii | reverse complement strand
GTGCGCCGCGACAGATGCATGGACAGATATGTCCCCCATGGGTCCCGGACTGAGAGACAGCGGGTGTGTATCACTAGGTCAGACATGCATCATTATACTTGACATTACATTCCATTGCATTGCACATACTTATCATTAGTGAACTTGATGCTGTATTTTGCTGATCTTGTGAATGCCTTTCTGTGGAACTTGTTATTGATGAATACTGAGCTTGTTGTTGTGGATATGTCATTTGTTGAAGTGTTGTTGTTGAGAATATATAATTTGTTGAAGTGTTGTTGTTGAGGAGATGTAATTTGTTAAAGTGTTATTGTTGAGGATATGTAATTTGTCTAAGTGTTGTTGTTGAGCTACGTGTTACGTAAACTGTGAGTTGTTAGGTTGGGTTGATTTTTAATGCAGGTTGTAGTTGTGGAGGTTCGGTTGGGGGTGGTAGGAGTACCCGTATTTCATCCCCTTACCTTGTGTTTAGAGGTTTACTTGCTGAGTACCGTGTGGTTTGGTACTCACCCCTTGCTTCTACAAATTTTTGTAGGTTATGAGCCTGGATTTTTGTTGTACTTGTCATTCTCTTCTTTTCCGAGGCTTCTTGGAGATTTGTCAGGTAGTTGTTTCCATCGCAGCAGACTTTTATCTCCTTAATTATGATCTTGTTCTATTCTAGAAACAACTTCATTTGAGACTTGAGTTTTCTTTTGAATCAATTGTAATACTTTAGAGGCTTGTACACGTGACTACCAGGTTTTGGGGTTTTTATTAAGTTACTTATATTTTACTTCCGCACTTTATTGTAATGGTTGAATTTTAGGCTGACTTGTCTTGGTGGGATAAGACGAGTGCCATCACGCCCATCTTTGGGTCGTGACACCCACAAAAGCACGAAGTTAACAAGTCTTAAAAGAGTTCTCTTCTCCCCAACCACTATACATATAGTAGATGGTAGATTTAATAACAAGTGTTATATCTTACTTTCTCCACCACGATTGTTTGTCAGGTAAGATTATGCACTCCTCTCAAGGAAAAGTTAATACAAGGTATAATTTGTCTAATATAACCTTAGTATATCAAAAATATCAAAAGTCTACGTAACTTTTCAAATGAACAAAATGAAGTAATTATTAAGGGCAGGATTTGAAAAAAATGACTAATTATTTCTTGATTGTTTAAATTGACAATTAATCTTGGACATCTATTTTTAGTATACCTGTCAAACAATTGTGGACGGAGGGAGTACTTTGTTTCTCACAATTTTATGTGATACAAAGAGCATGGTCTGTTATATAATTTTTAAATATTTTAAATTGTAAATTATTATGAAATTTTTAAAAGTAATTATTAAATAATATATGTTACTTCATCACAATTTTTGTTGTACAAATAAAATTTCAAAATTTAACTAGTTCTTCAAAATATATATTTTTAAAAATATTTTCAATTATTAATTATTACAAAGAAACACCTCCGATCAGAAATAACAACACTCCTAAATCAAATTCCACATATTAGAGCTGATAGAATTTATTTCAAGATTCGAAACTCCGATTGTTATCGAAAACTATTTTTAATTAACTTAAGCTTTTCAGAACTCAAGACTTTCAAAAATCACAACCTTTCGATCAAAATTCAAAATCAACTTCAGAAATTGATTAAAAAATGACCCTAGACAACTTTCGAAATGGATAAAATGAAAATGTTTAAAAAATTTTAAATTGATCTTCCGGGTCATTACAAGACAAGACTCTTAATAATGCTAAAAGGGGCAGACTGAGTTGGGGTGATATCTTAATAGGTCTACTTGTCACGCTCTATTTACTTCCCAGCATGAAAAAAATAATTTTATCTCTTTTAATATGTTAAAAGTGATAAGTAAAAATGAATATCTAATTTTAAAATAGTAAACACGTAAAAATCAATTATAAAGACAATATTTAAGTCTACATTTTCCCTAATTAGTATGCATGATAAAAAGAAATTAAAACATAAAAAGATCTCCAAATTAGGCATCCTAACAAAACAAGTCGGATTGGAAGTTTTAGTTGTTCCAACTACAGATTTTGCTTCCAATCTAATTCCAACTTATACACATAAAATGTCATAAGAAACCTTGTGGTTCCTTCGCTTGATTTAATTTTCATGATGAAAAGCTTATTCTTAGTTTTTTTTAGTAAACTAAGTAGTCATGACTGAAACGAACAAAACATTATTCTTCTATCGTTCATCAATTTCTTTGGCCCCTGAATCTCCTCCCCATTGTTTTATCCTATGTCCAACAAGGGAAGCCTGTATTGGATATGACCCAAAAAAAATAATAATTTACAATCAGATCACTTATAAGATAATTAGAATTATTACGCTCGAATAATATATACAATTTATTCTTGATGTATGCCTTACCTCCCTGTTCCAATTAGTTCGAAGGATCATTATGATTAACACACCAGTTTGAACAGTTGTACCTGCAAGCATCCCAAACCAAATACCCTACAAAATTTCATGAACAAACATGTATTAATTAATTAAATAATATAATGTCTAAGGATTTTTTTTTAAAAAAAAATTAAGTGAAGACAAAACAAAAATAAGAATTGTACCATAACGCCAATGTCAAAGAAGAAGCCAAGTATGAGACCTATTGGAATACCAAACAAATAGTAACAAATTATGTTCACATATGCAACATAAGCTTGCCACCCTGCTCCAATGGCCACCCCTACAATTGCAACAAATCTACAATTAAATGACAAAACCTTTTTATTATTTTAGACCATCAACCACGTCTTAATTCTAAACTAGTTGGAGTCGATTAATACATAATTTATTACAAAAAAGTGTCCCAATCAACAACTCATCTTACATATTATCGACATTAACACTACTTAATATGAATTTAACTCATTTTCAAACAACCAAAGCAAAAAGACCCATGATGTGCCACATTTACATGAGAGACACTAGATATATCATCTAAGCTGAGTTGTTAACGTGACTATACTCTTCTATATTCTTTCCATTTTATCGATTTGTACAAAAACATCGAAATTAAAGAGTATAAGGTAGTAAATAAGTACCAGAAAGAGTAGGTTGAAGACATCCAATAACAATGGTGGTTGCTAAGATAGGAGTGAGGTGATAGACAAGTTGTTGTACTTGTTCATTGTTTGAAAAGAATGGAGGATACCAACTCCGACAAACGAGTAGAATCGTCGAGAGAAAGATGCCGGATAATAAAGATGTGATGGAAGCTACCATTACTGAGAATTTTGCGCTTCTTGGATGCCCTGCACCGAGTTCATTTGACACCCTTACGCTGTACGTTAACATTTTAACAGTTAACATTGTTACGTGCTTTGCTATAATAGCAACGTTTAGAATTTACATTACCTTATTGCGGCATTGAATCCAATTGCTACCATAACTGTCCACCCTTGGATATTCATGCTGCAATCAAATAGTACATAAAATCGTCAAAAATAAATATATAACGAATTTATTAATATCAAATCATCTAAAAACAATATGTAACAATTGCTTCCAGTCAACAATTTACTAACTATTTTTTCCCCATTGTTTAGTACCAGATTGAAGTCTGACTAAAATTAGATTTACATCGTAAAATTCCACATTAAGAATAAGGGGAGTGTCCAAGGGGGGTTACGACGTTCATGATGTGAACCGTGCTACTAGTGAGATTCAAACACTCAAGCACTTTAAGTTTTGCATGTCTTTGCTCTTTCTAGGCGCCTAAAATCACTGGGTTACATCATAATGTCGTGTCAAGGGTATTCAAAATATGTTATTTAATTAATCACTTTGTTTATCATTTTACTTGTATATACTATATAATTTCTCAACAAAGGGTGTCCCTGACATGAGTGTAGCTATGCCCCTGGTTCAAAGTATCAAATAATACAATGACGATTGGATGCACCTCTTTAAGTAATAATAGAAATTTAGATCTTATATCTATTTTTTTTAGTAACACCTCTCCAAGTGGTTATCGGTAACACTTTTGGTGTTTCAATTAATTTTCTTATGTTTTTTCTTTAATCTTTCAAAATTTTCAAGTGTGTTACATTTAAAAATCATAAAAAAATAGCACTATAAATTATATATATATAGTTAAATTAAATGGATATGTTAAAGTTTTAAATTTGTAGTATTATATATCTTGGACCTATAATCTTTAAAATTTAACGATCCAGTGTTAATTAAAAATCTAAATATCAAAGTGATCAAATTAATATCTTAGATGTATCTTTTTGTGATAGTGCACTAATTCTTTTAGAATCCTTGATAGGCATTTTGTCATGTCCCGCCACATCATAGTTAAATTTTGCGTCCGGATAGAGGCGGAAGGGTCTAGAGTTGTGGAGAGGTTTGCGGAGAACTCTAGAACCTTCTAGATTAATCAAGAAGGCTAGAGAATTCCTCTAGAATAACTTAGACATTTCAAGAAAGTCTTTGGAAGATCCTAGAACGTGTAGACTTTTCTAGAATAGGGACTAAAGTGTAAATAACTTAGGGACTTGTAAGTAATTTTTATTTATACTTTAGCCCCCTAGGAAGTAGTATAAATAGAAGGGCTCTCATTTGTAAATCAATCAAGCAAGTTGTAAGCATTCTCCAAGTATAATACAAAACCTTCTTCCAAAGTTCTCTTTTGTTCTTTTTAAGTTCTTTTTCAAGCATTCTCTTAGCGTTCCAAGTTAAAGGCTTTCTTGAACTTACAAGATCTTGAAAGATTAGTGAGTAAGTTGTCGAGGGCCGCACGGAGTCTTAGCAAATACTCTAAGTCCGTGACATCGTGGTATCAGAGCGAGGTTTGATACTAAGGGAATGGCTATCGAAGGAGACGTAAACGACACTAGCACCACCAACGTCCGTATGGATGGTGGAAAGAAGAACCGAAAAAGGAAGAACATCAAAAGGGTAATGAGGTGGTGCTGCCCGATCCCACACCTAGCGAGGCGCTAACATCTCATCCACCATCGACTACCGAAGCAAGTGATGAAGAAATGGGCGAAGACGCCATAGACGTCACCGCTGGAGAAGTATGGGTCGAAAGGGTGGAAGTGGCAAGGCAGGCCGTGGAGATATTAGGTCGGCGCATGAATGTGGCCGACGACAAGTTCAAGACCCTTGAGGAATTCACCCTTGAGGAGATCGAGAGCATCCGTAAGGAGTTGGAGGGTCGTCAGCGGGCCGAGTTTGAGATGAAGGAGGTTATCACTTCCATGGAGTGTCGACTCATGGAGGCGTTGAGCACGATTGAGACCATGAAGGCCGAGAAAAAAGCACTCAAGGAAGGCGCAAAAGTTGGAGGATCATCATCGTTCGACCGAGATAGGGAGGCCAAGGTCGAGGCTCCCAAGCCACTTATGTTCAAAGGCGTCTGTGACGCGCAAGAGGTGGAGAATTTCTTGTGGCACTTGGAGAATTACTTCAAGTATAATCGAGTGAAGAACGACGAAAATAAGATCAACACAGCTGTGTTGTATCTTTCAGAGATGGCCATGCTATGGTGGAGGCGTAAAGAGTCGGAAATAGGAAACGGGCGTTGCACCATCAACACTTGGGAGCAATTCTGCGAGGAGTTCAAGAAAACCTCTTCCCCAACAACGTTATCTATGAGGCAAAGCGCAAGTTTAGGGAACTGAAGCATACGGGCAGCATACGCGCATATGTGCAAGAGTTCACCACCTCACGCTTCAGATTCCCAACCTCACGGATGAAGATATGTTGTTCCACTTCATGGATGGGCTGCAAAATTGGGCTAGGACGGAGTTGAAACGTCGACAGATCAGGACTATTGATGAAGCCATCACGCATGCCGAAGCTTTGACCGGCTTCAGGCACGATAAACCCGACATAGCCAAAGGAAATGAGATGAGAGGTAGTCATGACAACAGTGGGGGAGATCGTGGCAAAGGCGAGGAGCAGCGGCCACATCCTAAGAAGCATGATGTCTGATGTCAAGAAGTCTGGATGTCATGGCAACACAGAGAGAACGACAAAGGTTGCCAAAAGAAGTGGTTGCTACATATGTGGTGGGCCGCATGGCTATGCGAGGTGCCCTAAGCTGAAGAGTCTTGGTGCTATCCTGCGAGAGCGGAAAGAGAAGGAAACACATGAGCAAGAACAAGGCGCGGAGATGACGCAATTGGGCTTGATAGGACTATGCGGAGCTATCACCAAGCAACCAAAGAAGTCGAGAATATGCAGAGCGCAGTATGTCGACATCACGATCAATGGAAGACCCGCTCGTGCTATAGTCAACACAGGTGCAGAGGTCAATATCATGACCAAGACGACAGCGACAAGGTTGGGGCTGCGTTACAGTCCAAGTAACGCCCAACTCAGGACGGTCAATGTACAACCAACTCCCGTGAGTGGAATCGCGCATGGAGTAAGCATCACGCTAGGGGCGTGGCAAGGTAAGACCAACTTCACTGTCGCTACTCTGGATCTCTTTGATGTAATTCTTGGGCAAGAGTTCTTCTAGCAGTGCCACGCTGTGATCGATTCTTACCTCCAACAACTTCTGGTTATGGAGCAAGGAGGAACATCCATGGTTCTCCTAGGTAAGGCACCAAAGATGGATGGACAAGTGCGACTAACGGCCATGCAGCTCGAGAAAAGCAATAAGAAAATGGGTACGACATTCGCAACCACCATTGCAAGTTCGGAAGAAGACAATGTTGCCAAAGGGGCTTCGCCATTACGCACGAGGAAGGATAATAATACCGTGATGCCAAGGAAGCCGTCGAGACGCTTGTCTCCTAGGAAGGAGGTAGATTGTGAGGCCGAGATAGAGGAGATAAGGAAGCAATTGAAGGAGTTGCGCGAGGGCATTGATCGAGTCAATGGACTATTAGTCGCGCGTACGAGAAGACAAGACTCGGTGATGAAGTGACGATGCGACGCGTTCGTCGCATCAATAGGTGGGGGAGAGAGTCACGTCCCACCACATCATAGTTAAAATTTGCGTCCGAATGGAGGCGGAAGGGTCTAGAGTTGTGGAGAGGTTTGCGGAGAACTCTAGAATCTTCTAAATTAATCAAAAGGCTAGAGAAATTCTTAGAATTCTCTAGAATAACTTAGATATTTCAAGAAAGTCCTTGAAAGATCCTAGAAAGTGTAGACTTTTCTAGAATAGGACTAAAGTGTAATAACTTAGGGACTTGTAAGTAATTTTTATTTACACTTTAGCCCCCTAGGAAGTAGTATAAATAGAAGGACTCTCATTTGTAAATAAATCAAGCAAGTTGTAAGCATTCTCCAAGCATAATACAAAGCCTTTTTCCAAAGTTCTCTTTTGTTCTTTCTAAGTTTTTTTTCAAGCATTCTCTTAGCGTTCCAAGTCTTAAAGGCTTCTTTGAACTTACAAGATCTTGAAAGATAAGTGAGTAATTCGTCGAGGGCCACACGGAGTCTTATCAAATACTCTAAGTCCGTGACACCTTTGCTCCCTATGGCATAATTATTGCATAAATAAAAAAAAGAATCTTATCACCTTTGGGTCCACAACAATATTGCTCGGAAAACTCCCCAAATATACAACCACATTTATGTTGGATCTTTTAAAAATATATTACTTTTTAAATATTTATTACACTTATATCAATATTTTTAAAAAGTTCGAGCAATATATGTCTACAGTTGTCATGTTAAAACGATTAGAGTACTTGGATTCATGCCAAATTAGTGAAAGCATGTTAATATCTTCCAATTTGTTTTCCTGATTTTGATTTAAAACAAAATTTTAAAAATGATTTTTTTTTTGAATTTATGATCTTAAACTTAAAATATGTAAAAAAAATTATTAAACTATTATTTAATTTACGAAAAAGGGTCAAAATTGTCCTGAACTATGCGAAATAGACCACTTATACCCTCCATCACATTTTGGGATAAAAAATAACCCCGCCGTTATCCTAGGAGACCACAAATACCCTCAAGAGTTAACCCTTTTCCGTTTAATTTATAGTCTTATACATGATATGTTAAAAAATCAAAATTTATAATTAAAAAAAAGACATTAATTTTTGAACAAATTAAAAACATTTTAGACAAATTATTTAAAATAAAAAAAAAAAGTAAAAAGATAGTAATATAAACTCACCAAATAGAAATTGCATCGACGGCCACTTCAGCATTCTTGAGGTATCCAGCAAAAAGAATTAGTGCCATGAAGTACCATATCTCTAAGCTGCAATAAATAATAAATATTATCTTTAACACTAATTAGCTACCATAATTTTAGCACATCTTGTGATATATAGACCCTCATTCACATTTTAATTAGAGCAAATTTCAAAAATAATTAAAACTAGAAATTTGAGATGATTTCGTCAAGAATTAAAAATGTTAAAAAAAACTGAGAGTTGTTTATGTCTTTGTGTGTTCTTGGTGTTTTAAGAAAGAAGAAGCAAAGAGAGTGAACTTGATCCAAAACTCTAACTGAAAAGTATTAAAACCTTGTTTGGTATCTAAAAACTTATTTTATAAAATTGAATTAAAAAAATGACATGAATAAATATATATAGTTTCTCATGTTTATCTATTTTATTTATATTCGTATGAACTTAAATAATTGAAATTCATATTTGCAGAGCCCAAATTCTTCACTAAGTAAGTTCAAAATCACTGTAAACATAAAAACCAAGAAACTCACCAGAGCATTACAGCAGATGCAAAAGATAGTTTAACAAATTCCCAAAGATTTTGAAAAGCCTTCATAGAAAATCCAGACCAAGCTTCTCCACAAGCCCCACTAAATATATACACCAACTTAGCCACCACTAAGAACCACCATGAACTGTTCAGCACCACCGCCGCACCCACAAGTCCCCACCTTCAGTGACGAAATCAAAATTTCAATAACAGGGTTTAAAATCTGAAAAAATAGATATATGAAGTAGTCGAATGAGGTTTGACATCTACTATATATATCTAAAAAATTATTTTAACTATATATAAATAATATAAATTTTTCGCCGAAGGATGTTCAGATGAACCCGATCTATAAGGTGGCTCCGCCACTGCCCACCTTAACTTGAGCATCAAAAGCCAACTAAACAAAGTGTGTCCGGCAAGAGCAAACCCCGCTATAACAGCTGTCACCATAATCTTGCTCTGAGCTTGCAAGAATTTTTGAATCGGAAAGTTTAGTGCATACGCAAATAATTGTGGAATCATCCATATGGCAAATGTACCTGTAGAGACGAATTCAAAATATAAAGTATGTAGTTAAATTAAGTGAATAGAATCCATCTTAAATTCGCCTCTGTATATATACCTGCCCACTTTGATATATTGGAAGTCTGACCGATGAATCTGAGTAGTTGCGTGGCAAAAATATAAGGGAACAGTAGAATTAAAGCGGTAGAGGTGAGGATTATCCAAGACCGTTGCATATAAGTTCCGAGCATTTCTAATTGCTTTGCTCCAAATGCTTGTCCGCATAATGTCTCCAGTGCACTTCCCATTCCCAACTAAAATCACAATAAGTGTGGTATTCAAAACTAATAGTTATTATATCAGAAAGAGAAAACAAACGATAAATTATTAATTGAGCGGTCGTCTGAGAAATCAACGTACCATTACGCCAAAAGAAAAACCAGCGATGACAGAGTTTTCAATAGAGATAGCAGCTAGTTGAATGGTACCAACATGGCCAGCAAATACTTGAGTTATGGCACCAATTGAGTATTGGCAAAGGGAAGTGAAAATGGCTGGAGCAGCAAGGTACCATAGTTTCTTAGATTCTGCTGAAAATTCTCGAATTAAGTCTTTAACTCCGTTGATTACTTTGATATCATCTGAATTATTAGAAGACGAACCATGTGAAAATGGTCTGAATTTTGGGCTATGGAGCTCATCATTTTCGTGATTGTTCTCTCTTGATGTTAGAAGTGGCGCTACAGTAGTATCATTGGCCATAATTGGGGGCTATAGCTTGACTTTATGTTTTAATAACTATTGATGTTATAGAAGTGGCATCTAACGCTTTGAATGGAATGTACAGAAAAAATAATAATTAATAGAGGCATAAGCAACAACAGTTATGCAGGGTTAACTCTATGCTTTGGGAAATAAGATTTTTGTTTTAAGCCTTAAATTTTTATGAAGAATAAATTATGTGTTAAAATTTCTATAGAAAAATTAATTCACCACAATAGTATCAGTGGCCATAATTGGGGGCTATAGCTTGACTTTATGTTTTCATTATTGATGCTATAGAAGTGGCATCTAAGGCTTTGAATGGAATGTACTATTTTCTTTCTTAGTGTGATATTTTTTTTTTTAGTTGGTTTTAAAATGAATAATAGATAAAAAAAAAATGAATAATAGAGGCATAACCAACAATAGTTATGCGGGGCTAACTCTATGCTTTGGGAAATAAGAATTTTGTTTTAGACCTTAAATTTTTATCAAGAATAAATTATGTGTTAAAATTTCTATAGAAAAATTATTTATTTATATAAAAAGTATAATTTTTCTAAAAAAATATAATTATTTTATTCACTTTTACATCTTTTGTACTTTGTTAAAAATAAGAATGAATAGTGAAAGTTCTTAAACAAAGTATATTAAAATGGGTTTTCATCAACTTCTTGCATTAGATCATTGGTTTTAACTTTTATCTTTATTTAATATTTGCCAACTTATTACTTATATAATTATGTAAACAATTTATATGATAATTACTCACTGAAAGGATGTTTTTCAATGTTGAGTTGATACAATCTTACCTAAAACTAATATCTGAAAAAATAATATTAGAATACTGATAATTTCATCTAAATAGCGTAAAAATATAATTTTTGAATAAATATGTATATGAAGTTTATTTATATTTTATGCCCCCAGTTAAAATTTCGCTTTAGACCCTCAATCACGTTGAGCCACCCTTCATTGATTGATTGATACTTGAATGCTGGGTCTACTTCTTTACTTCTTTACCGTCTCTCTCCTACTCATCACTCTTTTCTTTCTTTTTCTTATTTTTTTTAGGTAAAGTCCTTTCGGCCAGAATTTTTTCGCCACAATGGCCAAAATTTTACATTCACACTATAAACAGATTTACTTTTTGATATGTTTACCCTTATTTAAACTTAAATTTAATAATTATATTTTATTGCATAAAAAGTATCCCAATGCATGGGGATTACACTTGTTCCAGATTCTCATAATTTCATAATTACATGTTAATTTCAATTTCTTTTAAAAAGTCTACAAAATGATGGCCTTAATAATTTCTTTTCTTCCCTTTACTTTTCAATATAAATTTTAAAGAACACAAATTTGAAGTTTACAATTAAGAATAAAATTTAAAATATAAACAACAAGATACACTAATAATATTAAATTTAAAATAAATTTATCTCACACGCAATTCAAATTAAAAATTCATAAAATAACTTAACAAGTAAAATTATTAATCAAAAATGTCATATATATTGGTCATTTACATTATACTACTACTACTATTACTAATAATAATAATAATTAAAAAATTATATTACTCAACTTTGTGATTTAGGGATAGTATATTTTTTGTTAAAAGAAGTGGCTCACATCTATTTCAATTGTTACATATATAACTTTGATATAGCTAAATCTTTTTTAGTTGAAGAAGTCAAAAAATTAATTCAAAATTATTTTTTGATAAAATAAAAATTATACAAGGTATGTTTGACCCTTCTCGTAATATTTTGAGGTATGTTTGAAGAGCCAAGATCATTTTTCGCTGATGAAAGTGAAAAACATATTAAATTTTTTTAAACAAAATAAATATATAAAACGTATATTTGACCCTTCTCGAAATACTTTGAGGTATATTTGATCCTCTTCATATATGAGTTTTTGTCTTCTTTTTTTTTTATCTTCTTTAATTCCATGACTAATTTTGATATATTATATTGATGATCAAATTTAATTTTTCACTTATCTTCTTGCAAAGTCTATTATAGATGCATCAACTTTTTTTACAATTACAAAATAAAATTCAATATAACCGCAAAAAATTATTAATTTTAGTTTGCTTTTTATTAAAAAAAATTGTTTTTATTTCGTTCACTATTTTTTTTGTTTCTTTTTAATTCTCATGTTTTCTACACTAAGGAATGAAAGCAAAAAAATTAAATATGAACAACAAACCCAAATAATGATAAACAAATATATTCATAAGGGAGACAATTAAGTCCCAAATTAACCGTTGAATTAAAAAAACTCAAAAATAAAATTATGTGAAAAAACTATCTGATTTTCCTCTATATGAATATTGTTTGGTTAACTAACTAAAATAAATAAATTAAAAATCTGAAATTTAACTTTCGTTAGTCAAAAAAGGATATATGAGTTATTTAATTTGCTCATGTAACGATAAATGTATATGTGACATTTTCTTTACGGAATATATATTATCTCTATATTACAAAATTAAGGAGTATATCAAATCTTTTTCTCCTAATAATAATCCAACATAATCTGCACAATATTATTATTATGAACATCAAACAAACGACGTGGTATAGTAAAGAAATGTAAAAAATATTTTATATCTTATTTGATTATTCTATATATATCAATGCTAGTATTATATTAAAAAGAGAGTAGTCAATCTTGATATTAAGATAATTATATAATAAGAAATAACTTTCAAGACACCACCACGAATATTGCATTATTATTAATAGTTATTTAAAATATCTATGTCCCAAAATTATATTATTATTTTTCTAAAAGAAAAATACACACGATGTATAAACAGTTAATTAATTAGTGAAAAATAGTATTAATCATTGTCATTCAATTGTAAATTTCAGAATCCATATTTATTTTATTAATATTGCATATTGCTGAGAACCCGTGAGAGTAACATGTTAATGTTAATTATAGTCACGCACTATATTACATCAAATTTGATAACTTATAGATCATTACTCATATTTGTTATTAATATGACTTCTAAATATATAAATTTATAAATTATTATGTTTAAATAATTTAGACTATTTATTTAAATATTTTAACATAACATCTAAAACTATATTAATAACGACAATCAAAACTTGAAACACTTTAGAGATGACAAATATCACAATATTATAAAAATCATATATATCATTAGTGTTGATCCTATTTAACAACAATTATATCGCATATGTGATAGTTTTGCACCCTTATATTATGTTGACTTGATAATGTGTGAACTATTACTTATTTATTATTATTAATATGAGTTCTAACTAATGCATTCAAATAAAATTAAAATACATATATAATTTTGTAAGTATTTCAATAAAGTCAGAAAAAACTCAAAACACTTTATATATGATAAACATCAAATCATTACGGACATCATAATTTTTTTATTACTTATAAGTATCGACCCTAATTAATTTTGTAAGAATAATATCACATAAATATTTTTTTAAATATATTTTTAGTTTGTTATTCAATAATTATATTTTAATATAATTAGTTATAGATAAACTTAGTTGGAGGTGTAAGTGTATATTTCTTATAGTACATAGAGTGTAAATGTTTAAATTGAAATATATAGAGTGTATTTGAAACTAAGTCATATAAAAAAAATAATTAATGTATTAATTATATATACATAGAGAATTTGACATTAAAGCAAATTAATTACGATTTTTTCCCCAGCCAATTATGATTTTTTTGTGTTCTTAAAAAAATATTTTACATTGATAGAGTTCCAATAGATATACATAAAATAAATACTTTTATTGTTTCATTCATAGGATGAATATAACCAATTTAATTGCTTAAATATAATTATCTATTTTCACCATATTCTAATTTTTTTTATAAGAAGAGCAAAAAAAAAAGTCAAGAAGGAGAAGTGGAATGACAAAAAAATAATAAAAAATTGAAAAAGGAATAAGGCATGGGACCCAAAAAATTCATCTTATCAAAATAATAAATGCTCATACAATTTTAAAAAATATAAAAAGATAATTTTATTTTGGAAGAAAAGATTATAATAATCTTTTTTACTATTCTGACCAAATTCTGATCACGTTTTTGTGATCATTTAGCACTTTTACTTCTTTTTTTTTTAATTGACTTCAGGTAAATCTATATATATAGTCATGGCCCTAAATCTCACCCTGATCATAGTTTCGTGGTAATGAGATTTATAGGATTCTCTGTCAAGTTGATTTTTATTCCAGTAAAAACATAATCATTGGTGATTCTTAACCAGCCACGTGAAGGAGAAATTGTGTGCAACGATGACATTTATAGCTGAAAACTCTAATTTTGTAAAGATGTGTACACGACAATTGTGTAAATATTTTCTTCAAACACATGAATGATATTTTGATTTTTTGGTGTCAAATCAAATGGATGAGACAAAAAAAAAAAAAAACAAAAAAATCCAAAATAGTACAACAACACATTTTACACTATTAATTTTATTGTAAAACTAAAGTAAAATAAGACATCAAATATAAAGATGAAGAAGAATAAAGAGACAAGATAATAGGGGATTTCTTATTCTTCAAAGTATTTATGAAATTTTAAAGTGTATACAATATGAATACTTATGTCTCTATTTATAGTGTAACATAGAAACATACAAAAGATTAGTCATAAACATGACATTAACATGAATATAATGGAGGTTGTTATTGAAGTGAAAAGTTACAAGAATAATAGTTATAAAGTTGGAGGTTATGATCATAGTGGAGGAAAGTAATGGAGATGATGGGTGAAAGTAACTTCTTGGTGTAATGACATGCATAATATAATATTTTATAACAAATTTATCTTTTAAATATTTTTACCATTTTAACTTTAATACCTTTTAGTTAAATAAAAAAAGAAACGATACAAAACTACCCTCTGTCCATCTATTGGCTCCAGAATACTCTTCTCATCCACCTATTGGTTTCAAATACCCTTGTCATCGACCTTTGAGTTCAAAATTGACCACTTACTTAACAATTTTAAATTTAAACTATTTAAATATTTTTTTAAATACGTGGCGCTCAACTATTTGTTTATAATTTAACTTATTAACATAATTTATAAATCAATCCACTACTTACCCATTACTAATTAACCCTAATCCAATTAATAAACCCGCCCTATTACTAATGCAACAATGAGTGTCTCTAAAAAAATTTTAAGGTGAAAATGTCTATTGAAGTATATAATCATTCATTCAAGTGCTCAATAAAAATATATTATAATTCAAGTGTCTAAATAAAAATTACGGATAAATTTAAAAGTCTGACTATGTTCATTTTAATTATTTCTTCGTCTCAATCATGTGATGTTACTTAATAGATAATTTTTTTAAAAATAATATATTAAAATTTTAATATTTAAAACAAACCATAAATATTTATAAAATTATATTAAAATAAGTGCATGAATTAATTCGGGATGTACTACTTCTTTACCTTTAATTATAAATTTCGAATTCAAGTTTGAAAGAGGATCATATTGAAAGTGTCTTGCTAAATAACCTGCTCAACCTAAATTTAATTGGGCCTTCAATTTAGACTCGAATAATTTGGAGCTAGTAGGTGAATGAGAAGGGCATTTTGGAGCCAATAGGTGGATGAAGAGTAGTTTTGTACCATTTCCAATACTTCAAGGGTATTTTAGGCCCTTTTCCGTAAGGATATTATAGACTTTTGAATTTCTAACCAAATTTTCCGACCATTTAACATTACCCTGTAAGTTTTTAACTTATGTAGTACTCTCCTATCGTTAATTACTTTTCAACTTATGATTTGACACATCTTTTAAGAAAATAATGAAGGATATTGTGGATTTAATCATTTACCCCTATTAGTAATGAAGTTGATGAAATGAAAAAATTAAAATTTTCAAGAAGTTCTACCTTTTTCAATGTATTTAATTGAGGATGTAATAGGTAAATTTTTTTTTGTTTTTTTTTTTAGTTTGTTAAGATTAAAATATTAAAAAATTATGAGCTTAAATCATAAAATAAACTGGTCAGAATTTTAAAAAGTCTATAATATCATTATTATTTTAAAATAAATTCAATTTTTTTAAATTAAAATATATTAAAGTTAAAAAAGTAAAAATATTAAAAAAATAAAATAACTCAGTATGAAGCATGTTATTTTAATATTATTCATACCAAATTCTCGCTAAATATTTTTTTCCATAAAAAAATTATTTAATGTTTCTATTTGATATTTTTAATGATAGGAGAGGCACAATCAGGGAGTGAGGTGTCATTAATTTTTGGCTTAAGTCATATGCAGTCACTCAAAGTTGTCCGCATAATTTACTTAGACACCTCAACTTATATGTATGGCGATTGAACACCTTATTTGTTCAAAAATCATTCTCATTAAACACAAAATGCTGACATGACAAAAAAATGTGTGACTCACTTTCTTTGAGCGCGTTAAGTTATTAAAAATAATATATTTTCTTTTTTTTAAATAACTTTTACACTTAATTTAATTAAAAAGAAAAAAAATAATAAACAAAAAGAAAGGAACATCCACCTTCTTCCCCAATATTGCTGCTACTATTCTTCCATCATTTTTTATAATCTTTTTACATACGCACACTACACTACACACCACCACCTCCATCTCTCTCTTTCTCTCACCCTTTATCATTCTTCTTTTGCTTCTCCTTCTTTCTTATGTTGATTTAAGTTTCAAATATCTTTGACGAAGTCCTATTAATTATTATGAAAAAAGATATGAATAGATTTCTTTTGGGCAGAAATTGGTATTTATTATTTTTCAATTCTAACAAATCTTAATTAATGATTAAGAAAATAGTGTGATTGAAAGAAATATCATTTCCAATATTGAATTAGATTCAAGGAGAGAGGTAGGTGGTTTGATCGAAAAAAACACACATATAATTTCAAATTAAAAGGAAAAACGTCGAAGTGAAAATGACTATTCGAAATGTGACTCGATTTTGTGCCTTTTGGTGAACACATGTGGAACTTACGTTGGGGGTTGGGTTGGGGGTGATTCTGGGAAGAAGAAGAAGAAGAAAAGGGAAGGTTGCTTTTTTTTTTTTTATCGAAAACATAATTTTTATTTATTTTATTTATTTTAACTATTTTTTTCTGGGGTCCAATGCCACATGTCTTTTTTTTATTAGCTACTATGTCACGTCAACCGTGAGTGTATGACACACTATCTTTACTTTTAGTTGATTGTCAAAATATGTTCAATGAGTATTTTTTTTAACTAAAAAAGGTGTTCATTGGGAACAAGTCTAAAATAAAGTGTCAAAATAAAATATATGAAAAACTTTAAGTGGCTGTAGATGACTTAAGTCTTAATTCTTTGATCCATGAATTACTAGGTTGAAAAAGTACATAAAACAAGTATTTAATGTCATTTATATTTTTTCATTTTTTTTATTTGTCTAATATTTACAACTTATAACATATTAAAAATAATATTTTATACTTAAAATTAATTACTTATTTTCTAAAATATTTCATAAGACTTTAAATTATTAATTAATATAAATACTGTGATAAAAATATGTATATATATTAAATATAATTTCTTAAAAGAAATAATTTTTTATTTAAATGAACAACTAAAAATGAATCGATGAATTCATAGTCCATGAAGAATTGTGCATTGTTGAGTCCATATTTTTCATCGTTGCTCACCCCCCCCCCCCC
>NC_028641.1:7078003-7086660 GCF_001406875.1 Solanum pennellii | reverse complement strand
CCCCTCATATTCAAATATTATTCAATATTTATATTGTTCAATCCAAATTGACATTGCATGTGGCCCTAAATGAGAGAAATGATTTCTATTAAAAATAATTTAAATTTAAAATTTAAATTCGACTTTTCTTACTAAAGAAAGAGCAACTTCATTTGGGACTTAACACCCAATCGATAAATGGTGATGTTCATTCCTACCTATCAAACTCCAAAGTGAAGGTGGCTTATTCCTTCTAATCCAATAATAATTCTAGTATTCAAAATATTAAAATTAACATGTTCAACTACTCAAAAAACTGACATCCTTCTTGATACTAATCTATTTGGCGATGTGATTTAAAATTAAGATATGAAATTATAACATAAAATTATGAGATGATGTTAAAATTTTATTTGAACATACAATTTAAATTTTTTATATTATATATTTTTTATAAACATATTTATACGTTATAAAAATATTAAAATTGTTCAATTATTTATACAATCTTATCAAATAAATAAAAATTTAAAAAATCAAATAATATATTATCAGAAAGCTATTCTTAAAATAGAAAAGTGGTACCATCTTTAAAGCAATAAAGTATTAATTCAAATTTTAATTTCTAGAAAAAATTCTTCCAACAATAAAAAGTGTTCAATAAGTAATATAACTAAATAGTTTTTAAAAATTATTTCTAAACGTTACTAGAAAATTTTCAATATGTTCCTTTTGAAGAGGAAATTTTTATACAACAAAAAAGAGTTCTTTTTTTAATTAAGAAAATATATTTCAACTCAAATCAATATATTCCGTAAGTATTACAATGAATTATTATTTTTTAGATTAAAGGATATTGCAACTTTAATTGTATTTGAATAGAGATAGATAATTTAGGAGATTTTTTCCATAAAAGAAGTGTATAATGTAGTTAAATACTATTAAAATCTAAACTTTATAAAAGGTAAAAATTAAAATATTAGTAAAAATAAGATATTTTAGTATTTTCAGTTATTTTTTCTTTTCTATTTTTGTCAGATTCGAAAATCGGTGTGATGACACTCGTCTTATCCCACCAAGACAAGTCAGCCTAACAACATAATTTTTATAAAAATGCGGAAATAAAATCAAAGTCTGATAACAATTACTAATACAAAAATAATTCAACTTAATTCAATCCAAAAAACCTAGTTGTCACGTGTACAAGCCTCTAATGTAAATACTAGAATTGAAGTAAAAATACGAGTCTAAAATGAAGTTGTCTTTCATGTAAAAACAAAATCATCAACATGAGTAGGAAAGTTCGCTGAGATGACAAGCAGCTACCTCACAATCCTCCACAAGATGCCTCGAAAACGAAGAGAATGGAAGGTATCACGAAGATCCGGACTTGTAACCTAAATTTTTTTGTATAAGTAAGGAGTGAGTACCAAACCACGCGGTACCCAACAGACAAACCTCTAAACACAAGTTAAGTGAACAAAATACGGGTACTCCTTACACCCTATCTGAATGTAACGACCCGCTAGGTCGTTTTGAGAACTAGGACTAGTTTGACTCCTTTTGAAAATTTAAAGGGGTATTTTTAAACTATTCGAAGACTAAGAGTATTTAGTTGAAAAAAAAATTAGTGAAGAACTAATATAGTAAATAATTAGTGGGCTGAGTCCATAACTCATTTTATACCTTTATATTTGGCCCATGTATTTAAATAACTTAGAGGGGCTACATTTATTATATCATGATTAGAGAAAAATCAGAAATAGGAATAAGTTGTCATCCTCGGCGTTGGAGAAGAACTCGCTGCGCAGGTAAAAGGATACCATCCTTGTCTAGTTTTTTATTTTCCAAATTTTCGTTGAATAGGATTACACTTGAATTAGATTGAATTGTATATTAATTGTTATTATATTGGTAATGTGGGGTTAAAGTATAGTTGTCAGTAGGGTGTAAGTTTGGATCTGCAATGTTTTTCTTTCTTATTGAGAAAATATAGTAAGTGGGGACAAGCTTGTAAGCCAATTCTTTAGGCAATCATGACAATAATAACAATTGAAATGTAGTTATTTTTTTGTTAGGCATCAAACGATACTTTGCAAGGGGTTACGTACATACTAGTGCAGTTAGTAATCAGTTGTGTGAGGTCGATCCTTTTAAGTTAATTATTAAATATAGGCTTAAGTTTAATATATGCATATAGGTAATTAATTATTAGGTGTATGTTATATAATTTAACATTGAATTCAAGGGTATTGGGAGATGTTAAAGTTAAGTTCTTGGCTTGAAATTTAGCAAGTATGAAAAAATTTGGCATACCAATATATATCAAGATTGGGAGTTTGGTCGGAAATATGAGTGAGTTTAGCGTCTATGATAGACATATAATAATTTGAATGTCTACAAAAATTTGCTTACTTATGAATATTGCATAATTGGTAGATTGGGAACGTTCCGAAACTTTGCGAAAAGGGAAGGAACTATCTTGAAGATTCGTGGCACGAGGTTCGGCTCTTAAGGTATGTTAAGACTTTTAGACTTGTTGAAGGACATTTTCCTAATTAAAGATTAAAAATGAAAATAGACAAAGGGGTAAGGGCGAAAGATGGGGGTCTCGTATCAATGGTGTGACGGGCATTGGTACGATTACCGGTGTTATAAAACGGAAAATTACTACTATAGAATGTGGATTGTAATTTGAGAATGCCAAGCATATGGGCATTATGTGATGTATTATTGACTTGAAATCCTTGTGTGATGGTGTTTTCTTTGTTACACCCGTATAGTTGTGATTATTGAGGTGGTTATGTATTATGTTCATATTGATTGATTGAGATGCATCATCATCCCCTCTATTGAAATAATATTGTGCACATGCATAGACATGAGACTGAGTATAAGTTGGGCACGTGGAGATCGTCCGTGTCAGTATATGGACCTCGCGAGTCCCCCATGGGTCATGAGCTCTCGATGTATTTCCGAGGAGTATCATGTATATACGGTTGAGTGAGTACTGAGTATTCTGAGACGATTCATTACATGGTATCATATTGCATTGCATTTCATCACATCATTTTATTTTTTTTGATTATGTGTTCTGTTTGGTGTTTGGAAAGTACTTGATGCTAGATTACCTTTATTGATGAAACTTAAATAGTGAGTGTAATATATATATACTTATATAATTTAAGAATTTATTTTTTTAAACTCCCGTCACTACTTCTTCGTTGTCGGTCAATGAGACATACTGAGTACACGTGGTTTCGTACTCATACTACACTTGTTGCACTCTTTGTGGTGCAGATTCGATTCCGAGTAGGAGCACATCTCGAGGAGCAGTTTGAGTCCGAGTTTGGAGTGTCTTGGAGTTGTGGTGAGCTGCTTGGCTGTTCCGTGGCCCACACCTCCCTCTATCTTTTACGTATTTTGTTATTCAGTATTCAGACAGGATATCCCTTATGTTAGATTTGTCATTTTAGTTTCAGACTTGCATCGTATTCTAGAAGCTCTTGTACTTATGACACCAATTCTTGGGTAGTATATTTTTTTTTTCAGTTTTCCGCATTCGTACTTATAAGGATCTCAATATTGAAGATTTGGCTTATTGTTTCTTTTTCACTCATTAGTTAGTTAAGTTTGTTAAAATATGTTGGTTGGCTTACCTATTGGTTGGGAATATAGGTGCCATCACGACTCGTGATTTTTGGGTCGTGACACTGAACCTCCACACTACAGCTTAACAATTCACAGTTTACCAAACACATAACTCAATAACAACACTCTATCAGTTTACATATTCTAAGTAACAACTCAATATTCAACAATCACAAGTTTCACAGGGAAACACTAACAAGATCAGCAAAACATGTGTTCAAGATCATCAATAATAGAAATATGTAATGCCATGAGATGCAATGTCAAGTATAGTGATGCATGCCTTCCCTAATGATACACACCCGCTGTCTCTCAGTCTGAGATCCATGGAGGACATATTTGTCCATGCATCTGTTGTGGCACACGACACAGCACTCGATAATAGTAATCGTCGCGGCGTGCGATACGTCCCTCGAAATATAATATCCATCGCGACGCACGATACGACCCTCGAAATGGTACAACTTCTTATCACATAAATCTCATCACAACCATGTTTCAGATGCAAATACAAATGACATGCTCAAATAAAAATAAGGAGATAACCATTTTGATAACAAAGAGCAATTTATAAAAGGGAATACAACACCAACAATTAAGTAACCAATCTCCAAATCATTCTCAAATATCACACAAGAAAATATACGAATTTCATACGCTTTACAAGGGTTTAGAAATCCACTTGCCTCAATTATTCAACAATTCACTCTGGAACTTGAGCCTTTCCTTTTCGTTGAGCTTCCAAATTAATGCAATCTATCCAAATAAGTAATTACAATAAGATTTTCGAACTAACAACACTTATATTATCATATGTCTATCTTAGATCAAAACTTTATCCGAGTTTATAATAAAGTCCCTAAGTCTTGATGCCAATTAATATTCCAATTCTCATATTTATCAAATTTAAGCCTAAGATTAAGATTACAATCTTAATTGCTTTTATATAATATAATTCATTTAATATTTAATTACCTATATCAATATATCAAAACTTGAAATTATAATGTGATAAAAAAATAAAAATAAAAATCAAATTAAAATGATGACCGAAACAATTTGTACATTATTATGACATAACCCTCCAAACTACCCTATCATAAGGCCATTAATGGCCAATCACATGTCATGGTTCTCCACTAACATCTTTTATATATATATATATATATATATATATATATAAGTAGCATTTACTATTATTGTGAAACAATTCCAACTTTCCAGATTGTTTCTCTAACCCACTTCACATATCAATTCAATTCTCTTTTCCTCACATTTTATTTATTTTATAATTCAATTGTGAACATAATATAATAATACTATCAATAATAATAAAGAATTTGGAGAAACACTAAAATCAACCTATATACTAACATGTATATCAATTAAAGGCAGTAACATCATTCAACTTTTAGAAAAAATTTGCAACACTTTCAATGTGAACCAAACACCCCACTATCACCTTATGACTACCTTATAACCATTTCAATAATTACCCCAAATAATTACCCACGAAAACTTGTCCCCCAATTTCTAAGAAGTCACGTGTAACAGCAATAACTTCAAAAAGCAATATGTTACTCTTTATCCCGCCTTAGAAAACATATGAATTGCCTCATGAATTACAATTCATTACGAAATTAAAAAGTTCCAATTTGAAATCTCACCTGGATGCAGTTCTCAATTTGCGATGCCGAAACCCTTGTCCGCTCCTTTTTCCCCTTTTTACTTCTTTTCTCAATTAATTATGTAGTAAAAGTGATAAGTTTAACTCACTTATTTTTATTGAATATAGGCTAAATGGTATAGGGTCTTAAATAAATTATCACTTTAGCTCATTAACTATCAGTTCATTTATCTACAATTATCCATCAATTATTTGACTCAAGTTAAACGAATATTTAAAGTTTCCAAAAATGACCTCTGGGTCAACACCATTTTTTTTCTAGAAAAAGGCCTAATATACCCTTAAAGTATTGGAAATGGTACAAAACTACCCTCCATCCACCTATTGGCTCCAAAATGCTTTTTTCACCCACCTATTGGCTCCAAAATATCCTTGTCATCCACCTTTTGGTTCAAAATTAACCACTTATTTAACGGTTTTAAATTTAAACTATTTAAATTTTTAAAAATATACTTGGCGCTCATCTATTCAATATAATTTAATTTATCAATGTCATTTATAAACCAACTCATTACCCACGCATTACTAATTAAGCCCACCTAATTAATAAACCATTTTTAATATCAAAGTCGCCCTAAACACTACTAAAGCACGACAAAATTACCGATTCTTGATAATGACATTCAAAATTATTTAAGTCCGAATTGAAGCCTAAATTAAATTTAAGTTGAGCCGCTTATTTAGGAGGACACTTCAATAGGATTTTGTTTCAAGCTTGAATTCGAAATGTATGATTAAAGGTAAAGAAATAGTACCTCTCGAATTAATTCATGCACTTTTTAAATATAATTTTATAAATATTTATTATTTGTTTTAAATTTTAAAACTTTAATGTATTCTTTTTTTAAAAAGTTATCGATTAAGTAACATCACATAATTGAGGCGAATGAATAATTAAGATGAACATAGTCTGACTTTTAAGTTTATCCGTAAGTTTTATTTAGACACTTGAATTATAATATGTTTTGATTGACGACTAAAATGTATGATAATGTAATTCTATAGACATTTTCGCCTCAAATTTTTAGAAACACTCATTGGTAGTAGCTTTTCTGTTGTGCATTAGTAATGAGCGGGTTTATTAATTGTGTGTGGTTTAATTAGTAACGGGTGGATAGTAGATTTGTTTATAAATTATATTAATAAGTTAAATTATAAGAAATAGTTGAGCGCCGTGCATTGAAAAAGATATTTAAATAGTTTAAATTTAAAATCGTTAAATAAGTGGTTAATTTTAAACCGAAAGGTGGATGACAAGGGTATTTTGGAGCCAATAGGTGGATGAAAAGGGTATTTTGGAGCCAATAGGTGGATGAAAAGGGTATTTTGGAGCCAATAGATGGATGATGATTAATTTTGTACCATTTCTGATACTTTAAGGATATTTTAGGCCCTTTTCCATTTTTTTTCAACCAATCTAAATATCGCTATAAACAGAGAATCACTCACAAGCCAAAGAGCACCACACACCATTGTTTTCTATTTTTTTTAGTTGTCACAATTTTTATTTTAGATTTTAAGTTAATTTTAATTTCGATAATTTATAAATTCTATTTTTTGTGGTACTAACACTATATATTTGTACCTCTTTAATTATATATAGAATATAGATGAAAGATTGTGAAACCCCTACTTATTACATTGTCCACATAAATAGAGAACATAGATTTCTATGAATCTTTATAGTACCAAAATCCATAATATAATTCTTTAGTAGCTATCCTCCAAACATCAAAATTGAATTCCCTTTCAACATTTTGTGCATTTTCTGAGCCTTGGATTTAAATGCAATGATGGATATGGTAGCAATGATGCTCCACCACTAAATATTCAGATTTTTTTTTTCAAACGTGAAAAATGATATTTGAAAAATTAATTTAGTTGAGTTTGACTTTCACTATTAATTAAGTTTTTGAAAATGAATCAATAGAATCAAAACAGCATTTGTGTTCCTTTTGATTATTTTTTTTTTGAAAATTTTAAAACTCAATTGAATTCTAAAATTTTATGGCCCCACAGATTTTTCGGAATTCAACTCTAAGGAAAAAAAAGTTCATCGCCAAATGCTCATGAACATTCTCTTCTATATATTTTATTTATAAATATTCAAGAATATCCATATGCATTTAAGATATATAGACAAATTAAGTTCGTTTTTTTTATCTTGCTAATTGCTCTCTTATATATTTGATATTCTAAAAATACATGTGGATTACATCAGTTTTATGTATTAATGTGACTCACATGTATTTGATATATATGACTATTTCGTTCGTCTTCCTCTCCAATTTTTTTGCATCTTTCCGTGTTTTAGTGTATCTAATAGAAAAGTGCATGTGTGTATTGTAACGATCCATTTGTTCGTTTTGAATATTAAAGCATTTTATTTCATAAAATACTTTTCGATAGATTCTAAATGGGTATGTTGAACTATTTGTAATTATATTTATGAAATTAGGGGGATAAATTTTAATTACTTATTTAATAAATGATTAAAAAAGATAAAATTAAAATTAGTAATGGTCAACTTTTATAATAAATTACATATAACAATTAGGCCAGTAATGCTCAAGCGTTAAAATCAAATTTAGAACAAGGCTTATCTGAAGACGACATGAGGAGCCGCAAGCCTTGATCAAGGTATGTAACGACCTGTTTAGTCGATTCGAGCAGTAGAGTTTATTTCTGATAATAACTGACTGGGTCGACGGATCCTGCGACGGACCGTCATGGGCACGACGGACCGTCGGGGGGGTCATCGTTCCAAAACACTTAAACTCTGAAAATCTGGGTACTGGGATCAACTCTCTGAACTTCACGACGGAACTGCAGTACGGACCGTCGTAGCCACGACGGACCGTCACAGACCTTTTACTGAAATTGAGTCTCTGAACTCTGTGACGGACGTGCAGGACGGACCGTCGCAGGTACGACGGGCCGTCACTAGTGGCGTAATTCCACCTTGGTCGGATTTCTGCTAAAGTTTTTAAGGGGCGTTTTGGACTATTCCTGATTATAATTATAAAATTAGTGGGTTAATGTTAATAATTTAATTACTTGGGGGTTAAAGGAGATAACCTTGAAATAAATAGTGGGTTACTTTTATCATCTTTTATACTTAATTATTTGATAATTAGGGTAAAAAGAAAAAGAGTTGGAAGAAGGAAAAATAGAAAGAACAGAGAGAAGAAGAGAGAACGAGCGAGAGAGAGAGAAGAACGAAGAGACATCAAGGACATTGGAGAAGTAGATTGCTTGATCAAGATTCTTCGGTAGAGGTAGGTTATGGTTTATGCTATTTCATAGTAAACTCTAAATAGCGATTGATATGTATTGGGTG
>NC_028641.1:7072973-7073548 GCF_001406875.1 Solanum pennellii | reverse complement strand
AGATAACCTTGAAATAAATAGTGGGTTACTTTTATCATCTTTTATACTTAATTATTTGATAATTAGGGTAAAAAGAAAAAGAGTTGGAAGAAGGAAAAACAGAAAGAACAGAGAGAAGAAGAAAGAACGAGCGAGAGAGAGAGAAGAACGAAGAGACAGCAAGGACATTGGAGAAGTAGATTGCTTGATCACGATTCTTCGGTAGAGGTAGGTTATGGTTTATGCTATTTCATAGTAAACTCTAAATAGCGAATGTATTGGGTGGTATTGTAAAGTCTTCTATGCGCTTAATTGTGTTGTTGCATGATTATGATTATGTAAATTGTGATGGATTATAATGATTATACTGTGGAATCTTAAAAACCTTAAATTCACTCTATTAATGATGATGCCTGGGTATAAAGGAAGGCTTGATGAACTAAAAGAATGAGGTTAATGGATCAGGTGTCACGAACCGACACGTAGTATTAGGGTATCGGGTGTCACGAACCGACACATAGTATTAAGGGATCGGGTGTCATGAACCGACACGTAGTATTAGGGGATCGGAGTGTCACGTTCCGACACAAGAGGAA
>NC_028641.1:7057645-7071726 GCF_001406875.1 Solanum pennellii | reverse complement strand
GTAGTTGATTTTATATTATTACTTGATATATATTGCTTTCTATTTTGAGTTGGCCGATGATACCTACTCAGTACTTGTACTGACCCCTACTTTTATGTTCTTCTTGTTGTTTTGTGGAGTGCAGCAAGTGCACCAGTGACTTCGTCTCGTCCGCAACTCTAGCCAGTCTTCAGCACGTCAGAATTCAGGGTGAGCTATTATTCCTAGCTCGGGCTGGATTCTCTTCTTCGCGTCTTGATGTCTTCGAAGTTCGGACATGGACCATCGTTTTACTTATTTTAGTTCTTAATTATTCTTAGACTTAGAAATTTGAGGATAGATGTTCTTGATGTGATGACTTCCAGATTTTGGGGATAATAGTTGATAAATTTTAGAATGTTTATTTATTGGTTTTATTAATAAGATTTTGAGTCTTCCGCATTATGTTGGGGTTTAGATTTGTTGGTTCGCTCACATAGTAGGATAAGTGTGGGTGCCACTCGCGGCTCGTTTTGGGTCGTGACAAGGTAAAATTACGTCTTCAATTATTAATGTTCGTCGGAATGCAATTTGTTAAGACAAAGGTATACATATGAAAAACATTAATTGTGTGATGGAAGGAAGGTTTAATTATTTAATTAGTAGGTTAGTATTGAGTGTGTATAGATTTCATCTATATATTTGTCATACGTGGCCATATGAGTGGCATCAAATTTCTATCGGGTTTCTGTTGAAATTTGTGTCAACAAATATATGCATATAATATTGATAAATGCCGAGCTGAATTAAGGTAAGGGTCATATTATTATTATTATTATTATTATTATTATTATTATTATTATTATTATTATTGAATTCAGACGAGAGAGAGGAAAGCATCATGGTTTCTGTGATTTTCGAGCGAGTTTAATTTGTGTCTATTTATAATATTGTTGCATATAGAAATTAGTATTATAATATTATTTGGATTAACAAAATTTAAGAAGAGAATTAACTGTTGGACTAATTTTTAGTTGGTATATATGATTAATTAGAGTTAAGGTTTAGTTAGAGTTAAGGTTAGGAAGGTGTTGATTGGTTGAAGAATTTAAGTTTTGGAAAGTTGAGTCAATCATTAATAACCAGCAACTAGGGTGCTGTTTGCAATTCATAATCAATTTGATTATGTACGTTAAAATGAAATGGCTTCATGGTGTTGCTAGCCTGCCACTGGTTTCGTAATCAGTGGCCTAATTTTAATATTATAATTTTGTTATGATATAAGAAATCAAAGTTTGATATATTGAGATAGGTAATTAAATATTTGGTGTATTATACTATATGATTATTATTAAAATTGTGCTAAGTTGAGAAATTAAGACTTACTCTTAGGTTTGAATTTAGGAAATTGATTATAAAGTTAGGTGAATTTTGGGTCTAGGCTAGAAATAGAGTAATATGATGTCTGTAGACTCGTTAACTTACAAATTATGCATATATATTTGATAGATTGGAAAGGTTCAGAAGCATCGAGGAAAGGAAAAGTATTGAAAAGTAGCTTGCGTGACTCCGGTTCTTCGGTGGAGGTAGGTTATGGTTTATGCTATTTGATAGTAAACTCTTAATAGTGATTGATATGCATTGAATGATATTATAAAGCTTTCTATGTACTTGATTGTGTGGTTGTGTTGCTTGGTTGTGTGTTTTAAGATTGGTCTGAAATCCTAAGACCGCGGAATTTATATTCTTGAACCCTCTTTATCAAAGCGATGCCTTGAATAAAGGAGGCTTGATGAAATATTATCAATGAATTGAAAGTGGTGATAATAAATGATAAATTAATAGTATAATTGGATCGGAGTGTCACGTTTCGACATGGTATAATTGGATAGGAGTGTCACATTTCGAAACGGTATTCTTGGATCGGAGTGTCACGTTCCGTCACGGTATTCTTGGATCAGAGTGTCACGTTCCGACACGATATTCTTGGATCGGAGTGTCACGTCCCGACACGGTATAACTGGATCGGAGTGTCACGTTCCGACACGATAATATTAAAGAAAAAACATATTGAATTAACGGAATGTACTCAATCTCAAAGAACTCAATTCCCCAAATGGTTTGGTCGGAGGCATGAGTCCTCATAGATGATTTTGATATTGTTGACTTATTATATACTTACTTTAGTGTTGTTGACACTTGTTCATGTTGTTTGTTGTTTATCACCTGTTAAGTTCTATAGTTGAGTTCATACTATTATCATTGTATATTAATTTCTATTTTAGGTTGGCCGATGATACCTACTCAGTACATGTTACCCCGTACTGAGCTCTAGTTGTGTTTTTCTTTGTTTTTCTTTTATGGAGTGCAGCGAGTGTATCAATGACTTCAAATTTCCCTCAACTCTAGCAAGTCTCGGCATATTAGGTTCCAGGGTGAGCTATTTATTCAAGAGCTTGTTGATTCTCTTGGTTATGGCATGATGTCCTTAGTTTTCGGACATAAACTATTTTATTCATTTACTTTGGTGTCTTTGATACTCTAAGACTTAGTAATTGGAGATTAGATGTCCTTGTTGTAATGACTTTCAGGTTTTGGAAAACGATATTAATCAGATATTGAGCTTCCGCATTATTATTGTATAATATAACTTAAGGTTGAATTCGTTGGTTCCCCCACCTAGATAGTTAAGTACGGGTGTCTCTCAAGACTCAATTTAGATCGTAACATATATCTAAGTGTATCTTTCTCAATATATGCTAAAAAATTCTTATTAGTAATAAAAATATGTAATTATTTGAGAATATAAATAGAATTGATTTATATGACACTAATGTATGTCTAATAATACGGTTTTTCCATACTTTCAGCGGATTGTCCGAGTTTTGAAATGAATATCTTTTTATTTCAAAAAAAATAATCGGCTTTACATAAGATTTAGGAAATTTAGTTAAAGAATTAATAAATTAAATTGGTTAATTTTGTAGGTGAAATATTAGTCGAATGGTTTTTAGTTATAAACCAAAAAAATTTGACTTTTTAAGAAAATTATTTTTTGCTGAGTAAAGTAAATATTGAGATAATTTTTCTGGTCAATTAATAAGGCATGACACATCTTTTAATAATAATATTGGATAGAAATTTAAACCAATTTTTACTAGTCTTTTTAATTATTATTATACTATTCTTTAAAAAAGTAAACTAAATTAAAATTTTCATTTTAAAAAAATACAAAAAAAAAAAATCTTCAACAATTTCCTTAAACTCTCAAAAATTTATTTATTTTGACAATTCATGGGCTAAGAGGAATAATATCTCAGCAATTGTTGCACCAAATTTTCAAAGCATTAAATGAGGGGAAGAATTTTCGAATGGTCCCTTTTAGAATCTCATTAAATATGGTTCAAATAAAAATGGGATATCTAAAATTAGTTTTCTGTTGTAAATCCATTGTATATGTGGATGATCCATTAGAGTTATCCAACAATTAATTGGATTCATGTATTAGTGTTTTCAATGTGATAAGATATCAAGGTGATATGAACCTTGATGATAACTATGTAAAATTTCAAGGTGACCTTTGACTATGATATCTCAACACTATAAATAGAGATATCATTCACCATTGTATGATATACTTGAATAAGAAATTATTTCCTCTATCTTATACTTCTTGTCTTTTTCTTCTTATATTCTGAGCTTTCTTTGCAACATTTTCATTCAATTTTACTTGTTACTTATTTTTAAGTAAATTTTTAATTTTATTTGTTATTTAATATATTAAAATAAGATAATTATTCCTTCTTCGAAAGAGGTTAAAATTATTCCTAAACTATGTAAAATAAATCACTTATACTCTCTATTATCTTTTGGAATAAAAAATACTCTCGTCGTTATCCTAGGAGACCACAATAACCTCAAGAGTTAACACCCAACTTTTTAGTGACGTGACATGCCACATGGGACTAATCCTTCCACCTAAGCATTGTCAACCAGGATTCACTAGAGAAGAACTATTGAGCAGTTAATAAAATGTACAACTGTCGATTAGTGATTAGTTAACAAATTAAGTCAGTGGGAATTAGTTAGACAAGTAATTAGCTGATTCTTTTATGTAAATATATATATATATATAGGAAGGTTCATTGTAGTTAGTTTTTTCAGTTTTACAATGTGCATGGTGTGATCTTGTTGGAAGAAATCAATTCAGTTCTTTCTTTCCTTCTCTTCACTGTTAGATCAGTCAATCTTCTTCACATGGTATCAGAGCATAGAGGAGGAAGAATCTAGGAAATATTTTTCTTCTTCTGCAGTTTTTTTCTCTGTTTTACGAAGGACTCAGTTGGATCTGATCCATGTCGATCGAGGATGATTCACTGGGAGGATCGAGTAGCAGAACACAAGGTGAGACAGCTACAGGGATTTTGGTGATGATTAATCACAATCATCCATTATATTTGAGCTCTTCAGATGTACCTGGAGCTTTGTCTGTGGGAATTCAACTGACTTGAATGGAAAACTATACTCTATGGAGTAGAGCTATGGAGATTGCATTACTTGGACGAAACAAAATAGGTTTTATCGATGGATCTGTTTTGCGTACTGATTTCGAAGGTAATTTGAAAAAAAATTGGGATCGATGCAATGCCATTGTTAATTCTTGGCTTACCTGCAATGTCAGTAAGGAATTGCTTAGTGGCATCTTGTACTCGCCTAGTGCACATCAGGTATGGCTCGATCTCAAGGAACGATTTGACAAGATAAATGGATCGAGACTCTATCAATTGCATAGGAATATATTTACTCTAACACTGGGAGTATTGAGTGTCTCTGCTTATTACACGAAATTGAAGAATTTGTGGGATGAGTATGATTCGATTTTACCTCCACCAAGTTGTGATTGTAACAAGTCTAAGGAGTATGTTGAGCAACTACAATATCAATGTTTGCTGCAGTTTCTGATGGGGTTAAACGATAGCTATTCATCAGCTAGAGGTCAAATCCTCATGATGCACAATTTACCCAATGTTAATCAAGCCTATGCTCTACTAATCCAAGATGAAAATCAAAGAGGAATTGCAGGCAATATCAATGAACGAATTGAATCTTTGGCTATGTATACTGCCAGGAATAATCAATCCACACAATTCTATAATAGACAGTCTCAGAATTCGAAGAAAAATTATCACACACTCTACTGTGATTATTGCAACATGAAAGGTCATGATAGGGCTAATTGCAATAAGCTGAAGAAATGTGATAATTGTCATGCAACTGGGCATGTGAAAGATAATTGTTACTTGTTGATTGGCTATCCAGAAAATTTCAAAGGTAAAAAGAAGGTTAATTCTGTCAATACAGGAGGAGCACAGTTGCAGGAAGCATTGGATCATACAGGAAAGAATGCATTCACGACTGCATGATGAGAAGGTTCACATGGATAGAACAATACAAGGACAGGAAGAATACTGTGGTGACATACCTAACCAGCTAGGGAAGCTAATACACAAGGCAACACCTACACAATTTCAGCAAATGCTTGGAATTTTGCAAGGCAATAAGGAGTTCTTGGATTCTCAAAGCTGTGTTAATCTGGCAGGTAATCCCAATTATTGTTTGAAGTGGATTATAGATACTGGAGCATCAAATCATATGATAAATAATCATACTTATTTACATAATAAACATACAATACGTAGTACAGGGCAAGTACAACTACCCACAGGAGAATCAGCAACAGTATCCCACATTGGAAGTTTACAATTGAATGCTACTGAAATGATTAGTAATGTTTTGTGTATACCAACCTCGAGGTTTAATCTTTTGTCTGTGAACAAGCTGACAAAGGAATTAAACTGTTGTGTTTCTTTCTTTCTTACACATTACATTTTTCAGGACCTCTCATCTGGGAAGGTCAAGGGGATTGGTAAAGTGGAAGAAGGTTTGTATGTCATGCATTGGAATGAAAAATCACAAGGAAACAAGTCTCTTACAATGTCTGCAATAAAAGAAGGAGCTGGAGATCCAGCACTTTGGCACAGAAGATTGGGACATGTTCCAATGAAAGTACTTACGAAGATCAAAAAGTTCAATACTAATAATAATTTTACTATTGATCATTGTCATATTTGTCCACAGGCTAGACAAACAAGGATACCTTTTCCCAACAGTAGTACCAATGTAAATGTTGTTTTTGACTTGATACACATGGATGTATGGGGTCCATATAAAGTAGCTACTTATGATGGAATGAGATATTTTCTCACACTAGTTGATGACAAGTCTAGATGGACATGGACTTTCTTGATAAGATTGAAGCCTGATGTAGTTGTTGTTCTGAAACATTTTTTGATAATGATAAAAAATCAATTTGGCAAGTGTGTTAAGGTGTTTAGATCTGATAATGGAGGTGAGTTTTTGAATGCTACTTGTTGTGATTTGTTTATGTCACATGGCATTGTTCATCAGAGATCTTGTCTACATACTCCCCAACAAAATGGAGTTGCTGAAAGAAAACACAGGCACCTATTGGAAACAGCAAGGGCTATTAAGTTTCAAGGTCACTTACCAAACAGATTCTGGGGGTTTGTATAGAAGCTGCTACATATATTATCAACAGGATTCCTTTGTCTGCACTGAAAGATAGAACACCATTTGAGATAATGTATAATCGACAACCATTATTATCACATCTTAGAGTGATAGGTTGTCTTGGATTTGCTACAAACTTGAATAAAGGTGATATGTTTGAGCCTAGAGCTATTGTTGGGATATGCTACGAGTCAGAAGGGATATAAAATGTTAGACATTGAATCACAAACTTTATTTGTCAGCAGGGATGTTACTTTTTATGAGCAAGAGTTTCCTTTTCAGTCATCAGATCTTGGTCAAGCAGATGATACAGAGATTGTATTGTCATACTCAAATGTTGGTGATTGTGAACTCACACCTTGTGTTATTTTAAGGAATGAAATGAATGATACTAAGCTACCACAACATCAAAATCTTATCTCTGAAGCCTCAAATAAAGGTCTGAAAATGAAGTCACAATGTTGGCAGGAGATACTTCACAAGTACCACCATCTGATGTTGTTAACATCAGAAAATCACACAGACCAAGCAAGCCTCCTATATGGCATGCAGACTATATTTTGACAAAAAATAGCAAAGCTGGACAGTGTTTGTATCCCATTGAAGATGTTGTGGATTATTGCAGCATTGCACCATCTTACAAGAGTTTTATCAGTAAGTTTTCTCAAGAAAGGGAACCTACATCCTATCAAGAAGCAGTTCATGATCTTAGATGGGTTGAAGCCATGAGACATGAGATAAAGTCTTTGGAGGACAATCACACATGGGAGATCACTAAGTTACCTAAGGACAAGAAAGCAATAGGATGCAAGTGGGTATACAAGATCAAATATAAGGCTGATGGAGATATTGATACATTTAAAGCTCGGCTGGTAGCCAAGGGCTATAATCAAAAAGAAGGTTTGGATTATCAAGAGACCTTCTCACCAGTTGTGAAGATGGTAACTGTGAGGATTGCCATAGCCTTAGCTGCTGCAAAGCAGTGGCAATTTCATCAGATGGATGTTTTCAATGCATTTCTTCAAGGTGATTTGAATGAAGAAGTTTATATGGAGTTGCCTTTGGGTTTTGTCCATCAAACTGAGCAGGGGTTAGTGTGCAGGCTCACAAAGTCACTTTATGGACTTAAACAAGCCAGCAGGCAATGGAATATAAAATTGACTACAACATTAATCAACTCAAGATTTAGACAAAGTCATCATGATTATTCTTTATTCACAAAGCATCAAGGAGACAGTTTGGTGGTGTTATTAGTTTATGTTGATGATATGCTAATCACAGGTAATGATCACAAGATGATTTTAGAGACAAAAAGAATCCTCAAAGACAGCTTCAAAATCAAAGATTTAGGTGAGTTGAGATACTTCTTAGGGATTGAATTTGCCAGGAACAGTACTGGAATCCTTATGCATCAGAGGAAGTATTGTTTTGAACTAATTTCAGACATGGGATTGTCAAGTTCAAAACCTGTTGGAACCCCTATTGAGTTGAATAAAAGGCTTACAACTACAGAATTTGATCTACATTTTTCTCCTGCAAATAAACATGACATGACAAATTGTTGAAAGATCCTGGAGTGTATCAGAAACTGATTAAAAGATTACTTTATCTGACCATAACAAGGCCAGACATTGCATTTTCAGTGCAACTTCTAAGTCAATTTATGCATAGTACAAAGACATCTCATATGGATGCAGAAATGAGAGTGGTTAGATATATAAAACAATCACCAAGGTTTAGGGATATTCATGACAAGTGCTGTTGATAATCAGTTGAGAGCCTATTGTGATGCAGATTGGGCATCATGTCCAAACAACAATAGGAAGTCAATAACTGGTTACATAATTACTTATGGAGATTCACTGATATCTTGGAAGTCCAAGAAACAAAGCACCATTTCAAGAAGTTCAGCCGAGGCAGAATACAGAAGCTTGGCTTCAACAGTCGCAGAAATTGTATGGTTATTTGGGATATTCAAGGAACTAGGAATGCAAGTTGAGCTGCCTGTGCCTATACATACTGACAGTAAATCAGCTATACAGATAGCAGCCAATCTAGTTTTCCATGAACGAACTAAACACATAGACATTGATTGTCATTTTATTAGAGAGAAGATTCAGTCAGGATTGGTTCAACCAGTGTATTTGAATACATCAGAGCAACCTGCAGACTTGCTCACAAAAGGCCTTACATGCGTACAACACAGATATCTACTTACCAAGCTAGGAATGAAGAATGTTTTTCATACACCTAGCTTGAGGGAGGATGTTGAGCAGTTAATAAAATGTACAGCTGTCGATTAGTGATTAGTTAACAAATTAAGTCAGTGGGAATTAGTTAGACAAGTAGTTAGCTGATTCTTTTATGTAAATATATATATATAGGAAGGTTCATTGTAGTTTGTTAGTTTTTTCAGTTTTACAATGTGTATGGTGTGATCTTGTTGGAAGAAATCAATTCAGTTCTTTCTCTCCTTCTCTTCACTGTTAGATCAGTTGATCTTCTTCACAAGAACTAGACCTTTAGCGGCGACAGTAGTCGCCAGAATGTCCAATAAGTCGTCACCAAAAGTTTTTAACATTAAATTCTATTTTGTGCCTTTTTCTTTCATTGTTTTAAAAAAACCAAAAATGATATCAATTAAGTAGGAGTTTGAAGATACCGTATATTTTATTTTTATGTTATATGTAAATATATAAAATGTACAATGATGCATTATATAGTAGGAGATGTGAATCAAGAAGTAATTTTCATGATTTTTCGTAATAATATTGGGCATTTTTACTATTGAAATTGCAAGTTATTTATTTTAGAAAATTAGGTTGCAATCGAAAATTTAATTATCATATTTTTTTTGTTGAAAAAATAGGTTTTACTAGCGAATGGTTGTTGGAGCCTTAGTCATCACTAGAAATTACTCATAACCTGTAGTGGCAATATTTTGAGATTTTGAAGCAACTTTGTTGCCACTAAAGGTCAAGTTCTTTTGTAGTAAATCTTAGTTGATAACACTTAGGTGGAGGAATTAGTCTAATGTGGCATGCCATGTCACTAAAAATTTGGGGTGTTAACTCTTGAGGGTATTTGTGGTCTCCTAGGATAACGGCGGGGGTACTTTTAATTCCAAAATGTAATAAAGGTATAAGTGGTGTATTTCACATAGTTCAGGGGCAATTTTGACCCTTTTTCGTTCTTTTTTATATTTTACCTTTTATTATATTTATTCTCCAAATCATTGTTCAAGATAAATTCTAAACATCATTTAATAAGAATAGTATGATAAATTATTTATATCAATAATTATTTTATTAATAAATATATAAATTAAGCAATAACAAATAAATGGATAGAGTAATTGACCGGTGGACCACAAAATAAAATTCAGGCCAAAAAGGAATTATGACATGTTCCCTTAATTGTGGATAAGTATTGTTGGACGGAGGGAGTATATATTACTCCCTAAGTCTAACAATAGTTGTCCACTATTTTGAGATATCCAACAACTCTTTTCCACTTTTATCAAAATTAATGGACAATTTCACACTTAGGGTTCGATTAGTTTGTATAAAAGTTATGTTGGAATTAGTTATGAGGAATAAGTTATATTGAGACAAGTTATTATGAGATTACTTATGCTTGAATTAGTTTTTGTTGTTTGTTTGGTTTGTCATATTCAAACTTGTATTCATTGGATAGTTTTTAAGAATAAGTTGTTTGTTTACAAAAATATCCTCAACCTAATTATTTAGTTTTTCTTTTACAATTTTTGTGCAAGCTTTAGTTATTTCATTATGAAAAATGATATTTTCATCTTAATTAGCTTAAATATTTGTGTGTGCGCATTTCCATTATTGTGCCGTGTCTTTTTAAAACAAAACTTTCATCTTATTTAACTTAAAAATAAAACTTTCATCTTAATTAACTTAAATATTTTTTGTGTGCATTTTCATAATTGTACCGAGTGTTTTTAAGTTAAATTTTCATCTTATTTAAATTAAAAGTAAAATTTTCATCGTATTTAGATAAAAAAATAAGACTTTCATCTTATTTAATTTTTAAAAATAAACCTTTCATTGTATTTAACTTAAAAATAAAACTTCCATTTTAAATTTGTTAAAGTAAGAGAAAATTTATTATTAAAGTTATCGACATATTAATTTATATATAAAATATAATTCTTAAGTGAGTGATAAACTATTACTTAATAATATATAAATTAGTAGTGGAGTGAATATTTTGAGAGAAATCAAAATATAAATAGACATAAGAATTAGACAAATAAACTCAACTTATAATATATTTATAAATAAAAATCATATTTCTAAAATGTAATTTTTTAATATAAAAATATATTATCATAAAGACAACAAATAATTAAGGTTGTGAATGTAATTATAAATATTGTTAATATACATGAATAAAAAAGTGGTGTATAAAAGAGAGTTTTAGAGGGGGGGGGGGGTTATTTTTGTTATTTTACATACTTTATCCCCGGATAAGTATCTTGAAATTACTATTCCACCCCAAGTGAGAAATAACTTATCGTAGGGCTAATTTTTGATCCTGGGATAAGTTATTCACCTTTTGCAACCAAACAGCAAATTAAAGACCACTCAAAAATTATCTTGAAATTTAGTACTCTTCTTACTATTATCATTAATCTATAGTCATTTTTCTATTATATTTTTCAAAACATTATATTTATTAGAGTATATTCAAAGGGCGATATAACGAAATTACTCTTCTATTTATAATGGACAAGTATTGTTAAACCGAGAAAATATTTATTAACCGGATCCATTTTTAAAATACCATACATTCATTTAATTTTTTAAAAAAATATATTTATTTAATGTAATGTATATTGCTTTAATTGTACATTTGTCTTACTATTATATTGTTCATAAATCCGTTAAAAAGACTATTTCCCTCTATTCATTTTCTAAATTTGTAAATATTCAAGAGATCCTAATTACTCGTTACAATAAGCTTAAATCTAGAAAGCAATAACAAGTGCATTAATAAAAAAAAAATATGCGTTGAATGATTTTCATAGAGAGGAAAAGAGGAGATCCTTCTATAGTATATCATGAAAATTTATCTGTTGTAACCAAGTGCAACACTAAAAATGATAGTAATTTTGTTATTTAATAAATTGAAAAAGTTCAAATCTTTAACTTTGAAAAAAGACTTATTACTTTTTGTTAAAAGTTTAGTACAGCTATAACATTTTTCGTTTGAAAAAAAAATTCATTCATATCATTATTTATTAACTAAAAAAAATTGGTTATACAAAATTATTTTTTTACTTGATTGCAGAAAAAACTACAGAAAATGGTATATAGCTATATTATACTTTATTTATAATTTATGGTTATATTTAATGAATAAATAGCAAATTTAATTTAAAACGCCTGAAACTTTTTTTATATATTTTCATACGCTTAATTTCTTTTTTCCCCTCTTTTCACGCTTCTCTCTCTTCCAATAGTTCCACTTTTTAGGTTTTTCTTTCATTATCTCTAATCAATTCAATTACTTCTAAATCAACTTCACCTATTTAAAGTATCCACAAAATCACTATTTTTGCCCTTTAGATACTATTGAATACTTATAGTATACAATTATATAATTAATACTTTCATTTGTATTTGAATAGTTTACATTTTGTACTACTTTTTAGTGTATTTAGAGTTTTGTTGTCATTATGTTTTCTGAATATGATTGTAGAAAGGCGTAGTCATATGAGTGTAGTGTAAGTTGAACAAGTAAGTCTTTGTAGAGGGTATACCTTCCAATTAGTATATTGTGGCATACATATAACCATTGATTATTTATAGTGTGACATATCATTATACTTTGTATTCGGATACTTGTACATTTTTAGGTATCTTCTAGTGTATTTAAAAGGACGTTGTCATTCTGTTTTCAAATTATTACTTGCATCAATTTTGTTTTGTCTCAAAAATGCATCTTCTATTTGAATGTGTTGTCTTGTATGTATGCATAAAATTAGATTACTAAGCAGCTATTAATGTAAAAAATGCAGTTTCATATTTTATTTTTTGATTGAATATTTTTATAACATTCTTCAATGTCAACTTATCCATGTATATTTGATCCATCATTATCTTCTTTTGCGATCGGTTCGTATTATTTAATAATTTTCACCATCAAAGGTTGATCGCCAAAAGTTGAAACAATTGGCAATGTATCATCGGCACCAATTAATTTTTTATTGTATTCAAGTTGCAACACATCACCTTCAATAGAAGTATCTCCAGAATCAGAATATACTATATAATTATAAAAAAATACTTACAAACAAGGGATATACTCCAATAGACTGTTGATAATTTTCAACTAAACATATATACGCATACCCACTTGCGTATTTTCATAGGTTTGTCGTTACCTTCGACGGTGTATTTAATTTTCATACACTTTTTTGTAAGATTGATGTTCAATTGTATCTGAATCAAATCAACTAAAATCAAAATAAGAATCATATTTCTTCAACACTATTCCGTCAATGCTATATTCACATAACAATTCTCTTCGCTCCATTTTCCGAAATGCCAGAACAAAAGTGTGATAGTAACTATGAAATTATATTTTTGTTTTAGGATTTAAATGAAGAAGAAAAAAGGAACATAAAACTAATCAGAATCCTAAAAGGTATAAGTCAGTTACAATTTTTAAAGTGTTAAATTAGTGGACTTTAAGGGCTAAAAAATAGCATTGTTTGGTACAATAACTAATTGACCTCATTTAGTGGGAAATTATTTTGAATGTATTTTTGTATTAAAAAAATAAAATATTTATGAAATTCAACCATTTTAACCCAAAATGTAGCTTTTTTTTTAAATATGATATTTATAACTATTTCAATCTAATAATCTTAAAGGCCAAAGTCATATGCGGCCACTCAAACTTGTCCCGATTATTCACTTAGACACCTCAACTAGACGTACTACCTATTGAACACCTTAACCACCCCAGATTTGAACCGTAAAACCATTTTTTAATCACTTTTCATTAATTATGTGGCGCGTGTAGTTAACCGCCCCACGTGTATCTGACGTGTATTGAATGACCATTTAAAAAGTCCCACGTGTATCCCACGTGTATTTGTTAATGCCTAAATTTGGGAAAATTCCCAAATCGTTAACTTTCACAGAACAGTTCTCTTTCTCTCTCTCTCTCTCTCTCTAACTTCACACATTCTTTTGATTTCAAGCTCTCCATCTCGCGATTCATTCCAGTTCCTTGTTCGATTGTTGTTTGATTCCTCTTCTTCGTGTTACGATCTATCCTCCTGTAAGTTTGATTTTTGTTTCTTTACATGCTTTCTTATATGAATTTCATAAAGCTGTGGTTTTGTAAAAATGTAGGTTTTGCGAATATTCTGTCCATTCTTTACTATTACCCAAAAGTATGATTTAAAGCTTTGTTTTTTAGTTGTTTGTATGAGTATATTCCGTTAAATCTAGGGTTTGCTTGGTATTTTGTAGGGGGCTGCTAACAATTGA
>NC_028641.1:7036310-7057504 GCF_001406875.1 Solanum pennellii | reverse complement strand
ATTCTTTACTATTACCCAAAAGTATGATTTAAAGCTTTGTTTTTTAGTTGTTTGTATGAGTATATTCCGTTAAATCTAGGGTTTGCTTGATATTTTGTAGGGGGCTGCTAACAATTGATCATGGAGGATATCATATTTACGAAGATTTACCATGGTGGAATCTTATCTGAGTTATCGGTTGTCCCTACTTATGTTGGAAACTGTGTGTCTGCACTAAGGTATATCATCAAGGACCACTTTTCCATTTTGGAACTATTGTATTATACTAAAGAATTAGGGTATGAAACTGTTGGAGGATTTTATGTGAAAGACTTATCGAATAAAAAATGGATCCTAATTACAACTGACCAACATTTACTACACCTTATTAAAGACTTAAAACACGAGGACACTTTTGAAGTATATGTCTGTCATGTATTAGATAAACCCTTACTTGACACTGAGGTAACTATAGGATATCTAACTAATGGTGAAGATGGTGAGGCTGTTAACTTAGGTGAAGAAGGTGAGGCTTGTAACCTTAGTGGTAAGGGTGGTGAGGGTGAAGCTGTTAACCTTACTGGTGAGGGTGGTGAGGGTGAGCATGTTAGCCTAGGTGGAGAGGAAGTGGATGATAACCTAGGTGGAGAAGATGCATCTGATTTCTTGAGTAGTGATTCAGATTTAGATATACCTTCAGAAGCTGGTTCAGATATTGATGAGGAGCTGATAGCATTTAGAGAAGAAAGAAGAAACAAAAAACAGAGAAAAAAGGCTACTGAATTTGAAGAAATACCAGTTGGAGAAGCTGGTGGTATAGATAGAGGTTTTGAGGATATTGGAAAGAACAAAATTGACAAATATGCTGGAAAATTGGGTGGAGATGAAGATTACATTGATAGCTCTGACTGTTGGAGTGATGATAGTGATGAACAACTAGATGTGGATGCTGTTAGTGGAGTAGACATACCTGCTAGAAGTAGAAGCAGAAAGGTTAGGTATGATGAAGATAGTGAAGTGTCAATTTTTGAGCTTGGAATGGTCTTTGAAGGGGCAGATCAGTTCAGGAAAGCAGTGGCAGATTATGCTGTAGAGTACAGAAGACAGTTAAAGCTAAGACCTAATGAAAAACATAGAGTGAGGGTGAAGTGCAAAAATGTTAAGTGTAAGTGGTTGTTATATGCTTCGATTGACAGGGACTCAGGTGATTTTATTGTAAAGAACTATCATCCTATTCACAAGTGTATTCCATTAAACAGAAATAAGTTGTGTAATTCAAAGTTTATTGCTAGAAAGTTTAAGGACAGAATTATATCTCAACCATACATAAGGATTTGGGAAATTCAAGATTTGGTTAGAAAGACATTGGGTCTTTATGTTGGTAAGACTCTTTGTTACAGGGCTAAACAGAAAATTATGAGGGAAGACATGGGTGATTGGAATCTGGAATTTGCCAGATTGTGTGACTATGCAGATGTGATCAAACAAACCAATCCTGGAAGCTCTTGTTGGGTAAAAATTGATAAGGAAACTGAACCAGGGAAGAACCTTTTTGTGTATTTTTATGTATGCTTTCATGCATTTAAGCAAGGATGGTTGGAGGGGTGTAGGAATATAATTGGATTTGATGGTTGTTTTCTCAAGGGAGCTTGTAAGGGTGAATTATTAGTTGTTGTTGGAAAGAATGGGAACAATCAAATGTATCCCATTGTCTGGGCTGTTGTGGATACAGAAACAAAACATAGTTGGAGCTGGTTCATAAGTTATTTAATTGCTGATCTAAACTTGGGAACTGGTGAAGGTTTGACTGTGATGTCAGATATGCAAAAGGTATTGTTTATACAATTTCTTCTTTTTTTAGTTTAGTTTTACTACTCCAATTACTTATTTTGTATATACTTTTTGTTAGGGACTTATTCCTGTATTGTTGGAGTTGTTACCAAATGCTGAGAAAAGAATGTGTGCTAGACATATATGGAGTAATTGGCATGTTAACTGGAAAGGAGAAGAAAGAAGGAAACAGTTTTGGAGATGCTCAAAGGCCTCTTTTGAAGTCAAGTTTGGTGAAGAAGTTCATGCAATGTCTAAGCTAGGTAAGAAGGAAATAACAGAGGACTTACTACATTATGATCCCATAAATTGGTGTAGAGCTTTTTTTCAGACTCATTCCAAGTGTGATGTTGTAGAAAATAACATGTGTGAGACTTTCAATTCCTGGATCTTAGCTGCTAGACATAAATCAATTATTACCATGGTAGAGGATATTAGGGATAAAATGATGAACAGACACATAGACATGATCAAATTTGCTGAAACATGGATATCAGACATTGCACCTATGGCAAGGGCAATACTAGAAAGAAATAAGGAGTGTTCAAAGAACTGTAATGTTCAATGAAATGGGGTGAATGGTTTTGAGATTAGTAATGGGGAATACTCATTTGTTGTTGACTTGGAGAAGAAGCATTGTGACTGTAGGTTGTGGATGTTGAGAGGTATTCCTTGCCCTCATGCTATTTGTGCTTATTATTACTTGAATCAAGATCTTGATCAACATGTAGAACACTGGTATATGAAGGAAACATTTCTCAAGGCTTACAATCATTTCATCCAACCAATACTCAATATGAGAATGTGGCCTAAAACTACAAATCCATCAATAGAGCCTCCAAAACAAAGAAAAATGCCAGGCAAACCTGGCAAGAAGAGAAGAAAGAGCAAGGATGAGCCCAAAAAATGGGGAAAAATTTCCAGAAAAGAAGTAAAGATGACATGTTCCATTTGCAAGAAAACTGGTCATAACAAAGCTGTGTGTGCAAGAGTAAGTAATCCTAGTCATATTCACATTTGTAAATTGCTTAAAGTTTATAATCATATGTTTTATTTTGTGGTGACATAGTATGGGAGGGGGAGCACTTCTCAACCTACAAGTCAAGGAAACAGCCAACAAAGTTATTCTCAAACAAGAGTAAGATTTGCTTTACATATTCATTTGCCTTAATTTTCATTTAGACAGTTATTCATATGTACTTATTTTTGTTCAACAGGTTAGAACACAAAGTTCTGTTTGTCCTGATACCAGTGCTGTGCCAAGAACTGTGCCAAGAACTACCCAAACAACAGTAAGATTAGATAATGGCTATCCTTTAAAAATTCATTTGCATTTTAAGTTTGTTGTACAAGTTTTCATACATCCTTATTTATATTATATAGTCTACAATGGAGGTCCATCTACAATGGGAGGTCCATCACATTCTACTTCCAGAACCACATATGCAACTACACAATCAAGTCAAACAACTTCTATTTGTGCTGACACAACATCTGTGCCAAGACCTGCTCAAAATAGGGTTCAAGTTGGAACTAGAAGAGGATTGGGAAGAAAAAAAGCTAATGCAAGAGGAACCGCATTTGTTACAGAAAGGGATAGTTCTTCTAGTGAATTGCCACCTTTATCAGGTCACAAGAGACCATACAGTTCTGCCTCATTTGCTGCTGCTACTGGAGAAAACAGAAGGCCTGCAACTGGTTTTGGTGTTTACTCTAATCCTACAACTGGAGCCCAAGTATTAAATGTATGTTCACTTAACATGTTTACCTATTTTAGTGTATATTTTATAGCCATATTATAATCTAACATTATGTTAAACTTTCTATCTTATATTGCAGCCTGGTACATCAAGTGAGAAGATTCTACATGGGCCAACAACATTGAAGAGTGCTTCACCAACCAATATAGACATTGGTTTTAAACCCCGTGGCCTAAAATGGAAGGGAAAAGATGCAGTCAGCACCTCACAATTACAACAAATGAAAGCTAAAAAGAAAAACTGGAAGTAGTTCATTTGGGAAGTTGGTGTCTATTTGAAAACAATTTACTCTTTGGTTTATTTGAACACTTGTCTAATGTATTTTTGAACATTGTATTTCTGTTAGCAAGACTATGCCTATTGTAAGACAATGGTTTTCTATTACCTCTCAATGCATTTGTGTTATGTATTTCCATTACTTACTGTGTGTTATGTATTTTTCAGTAATGCATTTGTGTTATTAACTTACTTTTTGAACAACAACTACACTACCTTTCAAAGCATGCCTTTTGTTTTTGTCAATAAGAGTACTAATCAATTCAATTCCAGAAAAAAAATTCAAAACACATGGCAAGTGATCAATTCAACAGAGATCAATTCAACTCAAACTTCCAATTTGATACAAAATATTAAGGACATATACCAATTAAAACATCACTAATTGATCTAGAATAACTACCTAACTACTGCAAAACTAAACAATTAAGTATTACAATCCTGAACTACTATCAACTACAAAATATTAAAGAACCATTTAATAGTTAGTAGACAAAGAAAAACAATCACAATTCGATTAAATTTGACATTTTCCCAATCCCTTTGGAGTTTAACTTCCTTAAGCTTCTTGTTCAATACCATCAATTTCACTTCACTTTCATTCAATTGAAATTTCAAAGAATCTTTTTCTTCTTCAAGCTCTTTCACTTTTCTCTTTAGTCGATCAATCGGATTTTGACCGTCTATGAGTCTATTCATTGAGGATGATTCATCAACATTTTCAAGCGACGGATCAATCCATCTAAAATATCCACATCCACCATTTTCCTACAAACCATATAACAGTAGTAAGGCGTAATAAATATACCAAAATATTGATTTTTCAAATAGTACAACAAGAACAGTTTTTGTTCGAAAAATAACAAACCTTTGATGATTTGCATCCAAAAAATCGACGACCTGGGTTCAAAGGAGTCCTCGAAGTTTTCAGTCGACAATAATAACCACACTTGCATATATCAACTTCATCGATATTTACTGAAATTTGCGACATTTGATAAAAGAGAATTGATTTAGAGAAGAAGAGAGAAACTTGGAGATTTAGAAGTAGAAGAGAGAATTCGAGATTTAGGGTTCTAAATGGATTTTGGGGAAGAGAAATTGGGGAAGAGGATTTTGGGGAAGAGAATTGGGGATTTCACTTCAACTTTAACATTGAAGTGTAATGTTAACGTTGCTGCCATGTAGGCAGTGTAAAAAATGAGAAAAAAACAAATTCACGCGCTCCATTTGCGTGAATCACAAACGATTTGCCATGTAGGAAAAAAAATGGTTTTACGGTTCAAATTTGGATAGTTGAGGTGTTCAATAGGTAGTACGTCTAGTTGAGATGTCTAAGTGAATAATCGGGACAATTTTGAGTGGCCGCATATGACTCTATTTTTGTAAGTTATACTTTTAAATAAGTATCTCTACTTTCCAGAAGAATTAAAAGAATAATATAACAAATTATCTTTGGATTAGATTTCAAATTCAATTCAATTTGTAAATAACAGCATTCCAAAACGGCCTGGGTATTAAACATGATTAAATGATGTGTTGCACCTTCTAAGAAATTTAATTAGGTACAGTTGAACATTTAATTTAGGCATAATACATATATTAGATCCTAAACTTAGCTTCAAATTTTAACTTTGACCTTCAACTTTCATAATGCACAAACAGACACTTTAACTATTCAACTTTTAAATAAATAAACACATGAGTCCTACATGGCACAATACGCTTAGGACACCACGTAGGACAAAAAATGACATGTAGGACATGTGTGTCTATTTGTTCAACTTTATACAAGTTTAAGTGTCTATTTGTGCACATTTAAAGTTGAAGGACATAAATGTGATTTGTAGCCAAATTAAAGGGCATATTTATGCATTATGCCTATAATTTATTTTGGTACTGCTTTCGTTTTAAAATAAATATTTTCTTTTTCTAATTTACTTATTTTTATTGTTAATCGTTTATAAAGAAAATAACACACTTTTATATGAAGTAGTAATTTAATTTTAAAATATCTATCGATCTTTAATGAAATAATTTATAATCACCCAAAATATAATTATTAATTTAACATGATTAAATACTTTTAAGAAAAATATGATTCTTTTATAATGCAAAATTTATATATTAAATGAGAATGTTTAGAAAAATAAACTCATTTAAAAAAAAATTAAATATCACTTATTTTAAAATAAATGAAGGGAATATACAGTGGTGTACAATAAGATTTTTTCTAAGCGGTGTCACTATTAAGGGACAAAATGACTCAAGAAGAAAATCAATGAATTTTTTTTTTATTTTAGGACTGGTACAAAACATATGAGTTAGAGGTTGGCATGGACCTTGTTGAAGATATGATCTTCTTATTGCATCATGATCATTTGGATGATATTTTCGAATAGGTAAACTTTCTCCAGAATCAATCGATAATGAATTTAAATCAATTCCTTCACTTCGCCGATATCTTTTTGACTCATTAACTTGTTCTTTCAAGTCAGTTGAAACTTGAGTCATTAAAATTGACTTTAAAGATTTGTAATTATTTTTAGAATAATATCTCTCCATCAAAAATTTAGACTAATATGATTTGATCTGCACAATTAGTAATTGAGGATCAAATAATAGAGGATTGCGGAAAATTTTAATCAATTTAATGAATTCTGAATTATTTCATTCTAACAAGTAGATAGTAAAAGATAAAACTATTATTATAAACAAATTAAAATTAAAATTCAAGCACATAATAAAAAAAATAGAAAAACAAAAAAATACTAACATGATATGGAGATTTGAGATGTGAATAACAATGATAGATGAACAAGCCAAGAAGGGAAGGAAAATTGAACAAACTAACAACTCAAAAATATACTAATACAAAAATTTAAAGAGTCAACATTATTTTTATTTAACTATAACTCTAATTGATAAAGGAGATTTTGAGTTTTATATTAATTTTAAAAATAAAAATAAATTGTTAGATTTTGAATGAATTTGGTGGGTGTTTGGTTTTTAATGAAGACACATATTATTTTAAGTTTAAAACAAAAATTTAATAATTTTAACAAAAGAAAAGATTAAAATGTGAACAAAAGAAACAGAAGTACCCCCTGGAAATCGAACATGTGACGTCACCTCAAGAATAGAGTGTGTTTGCTATTTGAGCTAGCCGCATTATGTTGTAAGCAGTGTCTTGCAAATACTTTTATCCTTTAGTCTTTTTTGTTTTTTTTTTTATATATAGGTATATTCGTTAAAAAAATTTGACGACACCCCTTCTATGTGACTAGATTCGCCCCTACTCAATCATCTTAACAACTGAAAATATTAGAAAACAATGTAAAAGGGATCCTCTGGAAAGTAATGAGGCTCACAAACTGACTCCGAGTGCTCAACTGGATTAACAAGGTGTTGGATGTTGATCTTGATTACCTGTGTCTGCATGATAAAATGATGCATATCAGATGACATCAGTAAATTGAATGTATGAGTATACGAGGAAAAATCAAACATAACATAAGCTTGAAAATAAAGGTGTAGTTTATACAACACTTTTAAAAGAGTAGATGACAACTCAATGTATTAAAGAAATACAATAACAACTCAAGTTACATATAAAGTAATATACTGCGGTGGGAGTTTCTCTAACCGATAACCGTCACTATGAGCCTAAGTGATGATACAACGTCTCCCCACTCTGCTAAAACTATCCTATACCTTGTGATATAGAACATCTCAACTAAGTGGATCCACTAGTCAATGCTAAAAAGCACTAATTAAGGAATCATCTAAAAAGTATGATCCTTTCTACCTATGATGACTACATGACTTATGGAGACTTGAATTATTATGAAATCGTCCCCATATCGGGCTCAATACTACTCCCAAAGATATACTCAGCTCATATGTTTTGAAAACAAAACTCTTTCTGTGATTTGAGATAATTACTAAAATACTAGCTCAAAGGATCTCTTGGAAAATTGGTGTTTCCACTCTTATTTAAAATGTGAAAACATTTGGACTCTTGGAAATACTTAATTCCCGTATAATCTTTTGAAGAAATGAACTTTACTCTTACTCTTTACTCAACTCAAAACTCAAGCTTTAACAAAGTAAAAACGTTTAGTGAAAGACTTTTGGAAAACTTTATGAACTTCTCTTGACTTGACTCTTAACTTTTCTTGAATTTATTATAGATTCAAGGTTCATTTATTTCATGATGTTTATACGTACCTTAGAGTGTAGAAATTGATTAGAAAATATAAGTACGTTACTAGGGAACTCGTACGAAAAGAAGTGGAAAAAGGTGAAAGATTTGGCGTCCCTAGCACTCTGAGAGGCGTGGGGCGCTAGAGGGTAAAATTCAAAGTCTGGGTTGGGGCGCTCTATCTGACGCGACGCCCAGAGCCCAAACTTCAGAACCCCTTTTGTGGCGCTTTGAGAGGCGCGGCGTCCCAGACCTTTCTCCAGAAAATCCCTATTTTTCTCCTTTGTTTTTCAACTCTAAACCCACTAATTTCACTTGGTTCTTTCCCCCAAGAACTTAAAATCGATTATATCCCCAGTATTTATGAGATTCTACTCAAATCACACCTAATCTCATAATTAAACTCAAGAAACTTCAACAACAAGAACTTAAACGAATTTCATCAAGAAGCCATAATCTTTTTCTTTCAAAATAACACAATTATGCTGAATTGAATCATGATCGGTGCATGGGTGAACTAACCCAACGCTATGTAATCTCACATACCTTGTAAGATTGAATCCTTGATAAAATCCACAATCAAAATAGCACGATCTCGACGGATCTTGAACTTTTCTTCTTCTTTCTCTTCTTCTCTCTTTTCTCCAAGCCCTAACGTAAATTTTCAAGGAAAAATAACTTAAATACACAACTATAAGTTTTATATTCTCTAATTTTCCCTTCTTTTTTTAAATATTACATAATTCCTTTTTTTAAAATTTTAGTAGAAGTGTATAGATACATAACATTCTCTCTCCTATAATACACAATCCCCCAATATAATGCCTATTTTTTCTCCACTAAAACACTCAATCTGCTAAATCAGTTTTTGGATTTTGAATTATTAATTTTAATTAAAACACCCAATTTTGAAATTTTGAATTTCAAAATTCAAAAAATTTGAAATTTCAAAAAACTGCATAATTTCTCTCCCGTTCTTATTGTTCTTCTTACTCCACCACGTCTTCAATTCTTCTTACTCCAACATTTACTAAACTTTACTCCGGCTTTACACATGATAAAGAGAGTGTATGGTGACTAATTACAACAAGCTCTGCAGAAAATCACCTTTCCTCAATGACAATTTAGAGCTTTTGTGGTGACTAATGCAACTAGCATGAATATGAAGCACCTCATATTCACGACTAAATTGCCACCAGTGATTGTAAGTCACTACTGTTATGCATAGGAGGAGCTATGCACATATTATGTGTATTTTTAAATCATGTTGTGGTTTAGCACGTAATTGGATATATGATTCAGGCCTACATTGTTTCGGGTTTGTATTTTTATACATATTTTAAAATTGTTGTTGAAATTAGTAAAAATTTTAAGGAATCCAATATGAATCAAAAAATTATAAAAATTATTATGATGTATCAGACAATAGGTTTAATACATAAGTACAAAGTGGATTATAATGTTTAGTCTATGATTTGATACATGAATTAGATGTGTATCATATGATTTCCTATGTATCAAGGGTTTTTGAAATTTTTTATCATGTATCAGTGATTAATTTCAATAATTGCGCCATCAAGTGTGCTTGCTGATACATTTTGAATCAGTGTGTATAGTGTTTTAGACGATGAATTGATACATGAATTTTGCTGATACATTTTGAATCAGTGTGCTTGCTGATACATTTTGAATCCATCAAGTGTGTATAGTGTTTTAGATGATGCATTGATACATTTTGAATCCATCAAGTGTGCTTGCTGATACATTTTGAATCAGTGTGTATAGTGTTTTAGACGATGCATTGATACATGAATTTGTTGTGTATCATAATGTTTTCTATGTATCATGCGGTTTTGAAAATTGTATTCAAAATAGATGATATAATCTTTGATTTTCAAAATTTGAAATTAATATCCAATTACGTGCTAATTTAATGTTGATTAATGATCTGTTAACGTAAATTAAGCTATTTTAGTTAATAAGTTTAAATGTACCGTTTTTTCCCCATTTTTTTCTTTACAGTTTAAATTTACCATGTATCATTTACCATGTATCACTAGAGTCTAAAATATCACGGCACAAAAATTTTAAGGGATTTTTCGTAAATACTAAATTTGTCGGGACAGAGTGTAATTATTGAATTACACTATGGGATTCCTTAAATTTTTACAATTTTCAATTGTCTAAAGTGATCTAATTTTGATTTGATTCAATTAAACTCCTAAAAACAAATTAAAATAATTTGGGTATGGAAAAGACCAAACTACTCTTCCACAATCCGAATTAGACTTTCCTTATTTAAATAGCCCAATTTCAAATGAGCATGTCTCTCTCATAAGAACTCGAAATTACGCAAACTCGATTATTTTAGAAAGATAATTCCAAGATATTTTCTACGGTATCTGGAAGTGCATCTAAAACATACCGAGTTAGGAGTTATGGTTATTTAAAGTTGACCAAAAACTCAAACTTAACATAACTTAACAATTTTCTCGAAGTTTTCTATCTTTTCCAAAATAACTCTTTCTAATTCTAGCTATTTCTAGTTTTTTCAATTAGCGAGATATTACAATTAATTGGATATATACTATATGTTGATTTTTAGAAAAATGATGGTGGAAAAAAAGCTGGAAGGATAATTAAATATTTCTCTCAATGATTCGATTAAATTGATTTAACTGAGCATAGAAGGTTTTAAAACTCTAATTTGAAAACAAATAAATCTCCGGAATAAAATTTGAAAATCTAAATTATCTCAACTAAATTCAAATTTAAATTTAATCAAAGACTCGTCATACAACTTAAACTAGTTATTATTCAAAAGTAATTTATCAACAATATTAGTCAAACTAAGCTTTATTAACTTCTCAAATTTCATGGAAAATGTCTTATGACACTATCATAAAAATAACTTTTAACGATAACAAATAAAGATATTAATAAAGAGTGCTAAAAATTTTACTGACATTAGTTAACCGTCATTGGAACTAATGTCGCTAAAGGTTTTAGAATTATATATAAAGAGTATTAAGTGCCGCTTCAAATACATATATTTAGCAGCAATTAAACTATTATGGTTACCAAAATTTTTGAGGTAGTGTGATGTATATGGACTTTTATTGACATGGGGTTATCATTGGTGTCTTTTTTTTTCCCTCTTTCTTTGTTGGTAAGATAATATTTTATGTGTTTTATGTGATTGATATCCCTTTTAATAATGGTGATACATATTAATAAAATAAATTCTTGAACATCTGGAAAACACCAGTGAAGAAGATCTTGTTGTTGAAATAGTTGTGAGCTAAATATTTATTTACCTTTTGTAGGCCTCAATACTGTCCTCTAAAGAACATATTACTTTTGTGATGTGGTCAAACACTACTGAAAAAAAAAAAGTCAACACTTTGCTTTAACTTTTCTTTCTTTTTCTTATTTCTCCTTTAATGTCCGAGGTATTCCGTTAGAGTTCTGACTAAATTCAAATAACGCATTATAGGATTCATTTGGAAAAGATATTCTTAATAGAATTTTTTTTATATCTAACACTCGAATTTGATATCTATGATTAAAGGTAAAATAGTTATGATACTGTGAGTTGAGTTGAGAAGATAATTATAAGACAATTCTATCGACGATAATATTTCACGATCCCTACCACAACTCGATCACGAAAATAGGCATCTCCCACGCCCTTATGGCAGACACCTTTTTCACTTTTTGTGTTGTCAAATGCTTTACTTATTTTTGTCTATTGATAATTGTAAAGAGAGATAGGAAATAAGCAAAATGAAATGATGATAAAAAGGCCAACTAATCATCATTTTAAAGAAAAATCATGGCTTCCCTTGATGTAAACTCTAGGTTTCTCCATGCAATTTCATATTGCTCAAATTATGAGATCAAATTAGTGTTTCAATATGCAATTTCATATTGATTTTATATTATGAGATAAAATTTTATTTTTCCAAATATCATGATTTGAGAATTTTTGTAATATAAAAATTAACCTACATGTTCATATTTTATAAATATAAATTTCATATTTATATCTACTAATCATTTATTTCACATGTAAATAAGATTTATAATTCATATTATTACTTTTTATATCATTAGTATCTCATATAATGTTCATTCTCACAAACATAAGATTTATTATTACTTCAAATCAATTTCTACTTTACCATTTATATTCATAAATTCATTTATTATTATTTTTATCAAATATATTACCAACCAAATTGATCAATAAACTGCTCAAAGTAACAATCTTGATTCGTCTTCTCATTCGTATGAACGAGAAATGCAAGTTCAACGTGAAAAGATTGTTCGTACTATGTAAGAAGATTATATTAAAGATTAGCACACCACAACTTAATTATGTTTAATTTTTATATTTTCATTCAATTAAAGCTCGATTAATAAATATTGTAATTTTTTAAAAAAATAAAATAAAATTGTAATAGTGTATTATGTGATTTTATAAACTCGTGTTTATTTGGTAAGATTGTATAAAGAATTGAGACAATTTTAATTGTTTTACGACTTATGTATTTTTATGTTTATGAAAAAATATACAACCTAAAAAGTTCAAATCGTATGTCCAAACAAAACTTCAACTTCAAATCATGATTTTATATCACATGACCAAACAACCGTGAACTTCTTAATCCATCAAATTTATGTGAAAATTAAATTTTCAGCTTCCTCCGGGAATTTTCATCTCTTTTTTTTTTCCAAACTGTCATCCTGATTTTTTTACCAAAAAGATATTTAGTTTTCATCTCTACAATGAATAGGGATCGATATTGAGTGGGTAAAAAGAAGAAGATATAATATTGTATATCAAATTTAAATATTTGTTGTAAGAAAAATAATATCATAGCTTTGTATATTTATTGTATACGGATGTATAAGGGATTTGATTTGCAGCTTCAAAAATTAAGAATAATTTTGGGCAAAAGTACCTTACAATGCTCAATATATAATACGTACTGAGCAGCAACGTTACATTGAATAGTGCAAAAATCAACTCAAATTTCAAAAAAAAAAATTGTCACATACCTTTGATGGACTTAATTAATACAATTACTTCCCAAGTGAAATTAAGTCTATTTCTCTATTTCATTTGCTGGTTCCCCTCCCCACATTTTAATCCTTGCTGCTGCAATATAAGCCTGCAATTTTCATATTTTGTGTTACAAAACTTTGATAAATAGTAAAGAAGCCCAACAAATATCAATGTCTAGTATGTCTTGTAAAATTTTCATGGGGTATCTAAATTTTATTTTATTTTATTTTATTTACATGTTTAACACCTATCGACCAACTTCAAACATTTGATGTCAAAGAAACTATCTGAAGTTTCATATGGTCGGAGTCACGATATTTCTGACATAAATAATTGAACTTCAGTTATATGTGATAAACTGACTGAACTTCTTCCGCGTTATCACTATGTACATTCTATTATAACAAGTAATTACTTACCTCTTTGTTCCAATTGGTTTTGTAAACTATCCAAAAGAGTACAAATGTCTGAATTACAGTTCCACTAACCATTCCATACCAAATTCCCTAACATCACAAACAAAATATGTAAGTACTTAATTAATAGATTAAATATTATAAAAAGGTCTACTCTTAAAACAAAATTGAAATGTTACACTTACTTGGACACCCATGTTGAATTTATAGCCAAGAATTAAACCCAATGGAATACCAAACAAATAGTAACAAGCAATATTGACATAAGCAACCAAAGCTTGCCATCCAGCTCCAATAGCAACACCAGATAGAGCTGGTTGAATATTGTTAACCACGATGCAAAATGCTAGTAATGGTGTCAATTCATAAACAAGACGCTTAACTGATTCACTCTCCGCGAATAAACTAGGGTATTGACTTCGAAAGACCAGTAGAAACACTGATAAGAGAAGCCCAATCAAGAATGAAGAGAACACAACCACCAACACTGAAAATTTAGCTGTTCTTGGATGAGCTGCCCCGAGTTCATTTGACACTCTAACGCTGAAACATATTTTATCTCATCGTGTTAGATGTATGCATGTATAAGATACGTATTCTGGGGTCGTTTGGTAGCTGGCTAGAGTTATGCAGATATTAGTTATGTGAGTTTCTAAATTGTCAACCAAACGTCAAATAAGTTATACATAAATTAATATATGAATAACTTATTTCTTATTCAGCTACCAAACGACTCTGGTACGTAATTAATATAATCATATTTTGGGATTTGTAACAAACCTTATAGCTGCATTGCATCCAATAGCTGCCATAACTGCCCATCCTAGTATGTTCATGCTGCAATTCCACAATTTCTTTAGACAAACATGTACTACAAATGTGCATATTTAAGGGTCTAGAGCCTTGGTAAATACTTTTTTTTACCTATTATCCTAAAATTTGCATCATATTAATTAATTCAACTTTAGAAGTAAAAAATAAAAATGGATCACTACATCAAAATGATCATTAGCGGCAATTAATTGTTAATTGTCGCTAAATATATATTTTTAGCGGCAATATAATCAACGCTATTTGTATATGTCCCTAAAGCCTTTAGCGATACTGCTTCTAATGACACTTAATTAATGACGATAATGACTTTAACACTCTTTATTAATGTCAATACTTATTATCGCAAAAAATTATTTTTATTGTGATATGTATACTATAACCTTATTTGTTTTGCGCTATATTAACATCTCTTCATAGTTATGACTAAGGTTCAGTACTAGAAACAAAAGTTTTTCCATTACAAATAAATGATAAAATCTTTTACACTTAACCAGTTTATTCAAAAAATACATGATTAAAAATAATATTTTTTTTATTAAAATAGTGAAAAGTTCAATCTTTCCATACATAATTAAATAATAGTGGGAAAATGTTGACTTTTTAATAGTAGGTACGTAAAAATAGAAACAAACAACTAATTATATTAATTTTCTAAAATGATGAAATACCATACTTTTTAACAAGGATAACAAGAATTTAGAAACGTCCAATACAACTAATTAATGCAACTACTTGTCCAATAACCTTTGCATATTGACATTTTAAATTTAAATTTCATGTGAATGGTTGGTATACATATATATACAAGTTATAAAATTAGGTATATACATTAATTTTCCGTTGCCGTATCAAAGTTTGTTTTTGCCTTTTTAACACTAGTTAGCAGTAAATGACAGACTCTGCTGAAAGTGATATTTTATTATATTGGAGTAAATAATTCAAAAAGGATAGGGTATACTATTAGTAATTATTGGATTGTTATCTCTAAATTACTTTTCACCTACTCCAAATGTTAAAAGGACAAAATGTCGGACTGTCAAACAATAATTTATCGTCTAATCTAGCTATCCACTATATATAATAGAATAAGTTTTTAAATTTATTGTGAATTATTAGTTTAATTTTAAAATTATTGTATAATATATAAATATGTTATTTAATTTAGCTTTAGTTTACATTTATATTCTTCAATTTTGAATCTGTACAAGTAAACACGTAAATTTGTACTATAAAATTGAACAAATAGACACATGTGTCCTATATGACATAATTCACATAAGACGCCACACCAAGACATAAAATTGTCATGTAGAATACAATATAATGTCAATGTGTCTATTTGTTTAATTTTACACAAATTTAAATGTCTACTTATGCGCACGCAAAGTCAAAAGTCATAGTTGTCAGTTGAAGCCAAGTTAAGAATCATATTTATGTATTATGACTAAATTTATTGACAGCTTTGGAAAAAAAGCATTCTACCTTATTATCTGAAATTAAATAGACCTCTAATCTTTTCACATGGCTAAAATAAAATTGAATAAATCACTTGTTATGTCATGTAGCTCTTAAGAATGTATTTAATCTCAATTAGTCAAGTAAAAAAATATTTTTAAAATTATCAATAATTTAAAAATAAAATTAACAATTCACATCAAATTCAAAAACGTTTTCAGTACTTTTTGTAACAAATACTAGCAATAATGGTAATGAATAAATAAATATTACTACTCCATAAAGGGCTCAACTTGTAGACAAAAGTAAATAATGGTAATGAATAAATAAATATTATAAAGTAATTTGTGTGCACTCACCAAATGGACAAGGCATCAACAGCAACTTCTGCATTCTTCAAATAACCAGCAAACAGGACTAACGCCATGAAGTACCAAGTCTCCAAGCTGCATTTATAAATATTAATTATATTTTAACTTTTCCTTCGGTTTTTCATTCTGTGTCTAGTATTTAAATTGAAATCCGATTTAGTTTAGATTTATACTGAAAAGTTTCACATTTAGTGGTAAAATATTTCTTAATAAAAGCGACACTATATTCAAAAAAGAAAAAATTCACATTCAATAAGAAAATACTTCATAACAAAAGCGACACTATATTGAGGTAGACTAAAACTCGAAACTTTGGTTAAAAATTAAGGAGTATGGTATTTATTACTCTAATTGTGACATCAACAAAACAATAATAATTACACTTATCAAAAATAATAGTTGACAACTTAGACCAAAAGTCTCAAATGTACTGCTAATGATATTATCTTATTTTTTTTAAAAAAAAAAAATAAAGAAATTTTCTGTAGATTAATTTCTTGCATAATTGCTCTTGTCATTCTCAAAGATTATAAAAATTATAAAAAAAAAAAAAGATTCCTAATATATAACAAATTTAGACTCTAATAAAAATTATGTGTCTTGGTCTTATATGTCTATTAACTATGTATTTGGTTGGTAGCCTTTTATTTGATAAGTGTATTTAATCAAAAAAAAGTTGGTTTTATAAGTTTAAGGTGGAATATTAAGTATACCCTCTATTTATTGAGATTATACTGAATATATCATAAGACAAAGAAAACGAAACGTTCAATTAATTTACTAACCATAGCATGACAGCAGAGGCAAGAGATAACCTAACAAAACCCCATAGATTAAGAAAAGCCTTCCATGTAAAACCTGACCATGCTTGTCCACAAGTACCACTAAATATATATAACATTTGTGCCACCACTATGAACCACCATGATGAGTTGAGCACCACCGCGGCACCGACAAGTCCCCACCCCAACTTCAACATAAACAACCAGCTAAAAAATGTATGAATAACCAAAGCTATTGCTGCAATCCAAGCCATCACCATCATCTTGCTTTGTGACTAAAGATCACAAAAATATCAAATGTTTAGCACATTATGTATGTTATATACATATCATTAAATTTAAATTGTGAATTCGTCTCTGTTACCTGTAAGAATTTGGCTATCGGAAAATTCATAGCATATGCAAATAATTGAGGAATCATATATAAAGCCATCTTCCCTGCTTCTCTTGATATATCCTCTGTTTGTCCAATTAATCTCAAAAATTGGGCAGCAAAAATATAAAGTAACATTAAAATTACTGCTGTTGAATTGAGAATAACCCATGATCTTTGCATGTATACACCTAACATGTCAATTTGTCCTGCTCCAAATGCTTGTCCACATAGTGTTTCTAGTGCACTTCCCATACCCAACTATCCATACAACCAAAAAAAAAAAATCGAATTCAAGATGTAACTCAATCTTAAAAGCTAATTCATGAGTGGTAAATATTTCTAAAGACGGGAAATAACTCTTCCACAAATTAATCTAGGGCTTAACAAGCACCTTGTACACTGAGGATTAAATATCTAATACATGATGACAAGCGATTTTAATAACTTTGATTCAACTATTATATATATCTTTATTAAATACGTACGAATTATTAATTTAAAATAAATATACAAAACATTTGCAACATGATATGAGGCGCCTAACATGCTATAACTATGTGAGGTCCATGAAATTTATAGTCAAATATCTGTCTTTCAAGTAAGTTCTAAGGCACTGACATATAATACAAAAATAACGTTTTTAGATAATAATACAAATTCTTTTTTTTGTATTTTTATTTAGAAAACTACAAAGTGTAGTTATCTATTACAACAAGATATTCAAATCAATAGATGAATAGAAATCTCAAAAAAAAAAAACTATGAAAGAGGAAAAAAGGAATCTCTCAAGAATAAGAACATTATTATCTTATTTTTCTATAGATTATAGTAATCTCGAAAATCATCGAAAAACTTGGAAAAAAAAAGTCCAAAAAATTCATAAATTTTAAATTATGACTTTTTTCGATATTAGGGGAGGGCCTAACATCTCAATTCTCAACTAACTTTCTTTTATCAACAACTAATATTTAAAAATTATTCCAATAACTATTAGATGTAACAATGAACACACACATCAAATCAACCATAATGAAAAACAGATTCTCACTGAATAACTTGTAAGAAAATATATACTTCATTTTTTTTCTTTTTCTCATCGATTCAATAGCTATTGAACATTTTTCAACGAGAATTACGTACCATAACACCAAAAGAGAAACCAGCAATGACAGAATTTTCAACAGAAACAGCAGCAAGTTGAAGAGTACCAAGATGACCAGCAAATGTTTGAGTAACAGCACCAAGAGAGTACTGACAAATTGAAGTGAAAATAGCTGGACCAGCAAGATACCATAATTTTTTAGATTCAACACTAAACTCTCTAAAAAAATCTTGAATTCCAATGATAGGTGGAATATCATCAACATCAGCAACAAATGAAGAACCAAAAGAATTTCTTATGAGACTATTATTAGTATTATTAAGATCAGATGTACTAATTTCTGTTTGTGAAAGAAGAGGTTCATTTTGCTTGGAGTTGTGGTCTTCCATTGAAAGGATAAAATAAAACAAAATCATTTGTTGTATGGTTATATATATATATATATATATGGAGATGTACACCTAATTCTATGAATTTTCTTTAACTTATATGACACTATAATTTTTTTGTATTATTTGTTTCCTATCTTACATTTTTATCATATTTTAAAATGATTTTATTTTATATTTAAAACAGCGCTATTGTATCTAATGTTGCTATACGCTTTAACAATAATGATAAAGAGTATTAATCACCGCTAAAAATAAGATAATGTTATCAAAGATCATTTTTAAATATCAATTCCAAAGTAATGGTTGTTTATAGGGGTGTCAAAAATAAACTCATATATAAGTAATCTGCCTAATTCGTCATAATTTTATGGATTGGATTCAAGATAATTAAAATTAAGTCCAATAACAACTCATTCAAGCCTATCTAACTTTAATTGAGTTCAATTTAATTTTCAATTTCAACCCGTTTTAATACTCTTTTTCTATATTGATATAATGTATATTCCTATATCGAAGGTATAAATTACTGACTATTTTATATTTACTATGATTTATTTATTTATTTGTAACTTTTTTTTCCTTGAGTTGAAATTCAAATTATGGTTATTAAAGTTAAATAACAATATGTTAAAATTATTGAGATTAAGCTAATAATATCTCTAATTTTAACGCAACCAATTTATTTCACACGCCTTATTATTTATGCATTAGGTAATTAAAACATATTGTGTAAACTATTTATTTATTTATATACTCACCTTATTCACATGTCACATGAATAAGGACGAAGTGGGTATTAATAATATACAATATAGTGTGGATGACACAATCAAATTTTCAACTCAAGATGGGTCTGAATCGTCTGATTGATATTGTTGGCGGATACTTTTTAAATAATTAATACACTAAGATTAACAAACAAATTATAAAAAATTGTCTCACCTTTCATCCCCCAACTTTCTTTTTTAATAACAGCATGTAAAGCAAGGGAAAACTTTTCTTAATCATGAACTTCCAATTGTCATAATATGTAATAATTAAATTACTTCTAAAATATGTAATAATTAAATTACTACAACAACAACAAAATCTTAGCACCATTTTTTATTTTTACGAAGGAGATTTTGGGAAAACTTAGTATTTATGATTTGAATTTATTAATGGGTCTTCTACATAGTTTTTTATAAAAAAAATCCTAGGATTCGAAGACTTTGGGTGCACCAATGTTAATATAGCTCAAATATGAGATCTAAGTTAAACTTAAAATAAAAATTATAAACAAGCTTTAGTAGGATTCTAACCCTGGTCTAGAGTGTGGAATCTCTTGACTCTACCAATTGCACAAGAGAAATTCTATGTTTTTTATGGGTGCACTGCTAAGTATATTCTAATTTCTACCAGTTTTCCTATATATATATATATATGATTTTTTTCGAAAGTTAACGAGTGCACGTGCATCCGTCCATATAGTGTGAGTCCGCCCCTGTTTGAATGACAATTACAAATCAATACTAAGTTTTTTCCATAGTCTAAGGGGTCTTTAACAGTCTTTCATAAAAATTACTAAGGGGTCTTTTACGTAGTCTTTCATAAAAATTAGGAAAAATAACTTAAATACACAACTATAATTTTTATATTCTCTAATTTTCCCTACTTTTTTTAAATATTACATAATTCCCTTTTTTTTTATTTTAGTGTAAGTTTTTAGATACATTACAATCTCTCTCCTATAATACACATTTACCAATTTTAATGCCTATTTTTTCTCCATTAAAACACTCAACCTCTTAAATCAGTTTTTGAATTTTAAATTTTATCCATTTAAACACTCAACCTTTTAATCAGCTTTTTGATTTTGAATTATTAAATTTAATTAAATTTAAATAAAAGACCAAACTTTGAAATTTTGAATTTCAAAATTCAAAAAATCAGGAAGCAGGATAACTTCCAGTGCCTTCTACCGTTTTGTTCTTACTAACATCAAGTTTCACTTCTTCTTTTTTCCTTAATCGTCTTCATTCATCTCAAACCAGCATATTTTTTATTTTCTTCTTTTTATTCTTAATCCATCATCGTCTATTTCTTCCTAATCTGGAATCGTATGAACCCAGCATCTTTTTATTATTAATCCATCATCAATTCGTATATTCTTCTCTTTTTTGTTTTTGTTAATTGTTCTATTAATTCATAGTAATGGATCCGTTAATTAATAGAAGGATATATGATTCCGACGATGATAATTGGAAAGAAAATAGGAAAAAGTCTTTGCATGATCCTATGAATCTTCAGAAGGATTCAAACAAAGACTCTGGCGAAACATCAAAGGTTGTCAAAATACAACAAAAA
>NC_028641.1:7031231-7035133 GCF_001406875.1 Solanum pennellii | reverse complement strand
TTCTGATACATGTATTAGATACGAAATTGAATCTCCAACAACGATTCCGTCGATTTTGTAACTTTCATTTTCCATTTCGTTCACCCAAATTCCGGAATGTCTCATCAAAATCGAAGTATTCATCTTGAAAAATCCACTGTAACAACAATAAAATTACTGTAGTTCGAAATTTAACAGATTGTTCAAAAAAATTGTTTTCAAAATAGATGATATAATCTTTGTTTTTCAAAATTTGAAATTAATATCCAATTAAGTGCTGATTTTATGCTGATTAATGATATGTTACCGTAAATTTAGCTGTTTTATTAACAACATTAACTGTACCGTTTTTTCCCCTTTTTTTCTCAACAGTTTAAAATTACCATGTATCATTTACCATGTATCACTAGAGTCTAAAGTATCACGGCTCAACAAATTTAAGGGATTTTTTGTAAATACTAAATTTGTCGGGACAGAATGAAATTATTGAATTACACTATGGGATTTCGTAAATTTTTACTAAAAATTATTGAAGGGTCTTTTACATAGTCTTTCATAAAAATTAATTCTATTCGTGATACAATGAATGATTGATATATAATTATTGATCAGAAATACAAATCGATAATATATATATCTACTCTGTCTCCTTCATATCTCGCTCACCTCTTTGCTCCCTCTCAAATTCTCCATCATCTCTCTTCTCCTTCTAGAAGCTAGTTTTTAATAAATATCAATTATAGTACTTGTATTCGTGATACAATTATCAATCAGATATACAAATCAATTGTATCTCTCTCATGTCTATCTCACATATCGCTTGTCTTACTTCTCTCTCTCCCAATCTCGCTATTCTCTCTCCTCCTTATGATGTATAGCTACGAATTGTAACTCAAAAACTATAGCTATGTAATTTGATTATGTTTCTAGTTGTTTTTCAAATTTCATCTAAAATTAATAGCATATTTTTATATTTAGTAATAAATTAATTTTGAAACATCCCAATTCACTACAATAAAAATATTTTAATTTTTTAGTACACCATAAATATTACAATTTGTCTATTACCACAAATTTCGAAATTTCTCCTTTTTTTCTTAAATTTTATATGCTATCAAATATCATAAAGAAATTGAGATGCGGGGGTACAATCATATCTCTCGGTAATAGACATCATCTACATCAATATGCTACTACCATAATCATATATTGTGGTGTCAATTATATTAGATAATTTAAGGTCCGTGATACATGCCCAATATAATTTTATATATTTTATTGGAAAATTACATAAATTCACAACTTAAGATATCATAATCTCCTTTACATTTTATTTCCTCCTGGATACATTCATCTCTTCTCGGATATATCCATTGTAGCGATCGGCTCCCTTCGTTATAGAAAAGTCAACTAAGAAAATTTTTGGGCAAGAGAACTTTTTCGTAGTAACTTGGAATTTTTCAACTTAGTCCAGATTTTGACGAAATAAAATTATGTGAGGTCTAGGAAAATATGATAAAAATGGGAGCTTGAAGTATTATTTGATCACATGAATAGATAGCTAAGACGTTAAGGAACCCGTACGACTTTACGAAATTGAATTCGGGTGAGTTAGAACTCGCTAAACTGATCTTAGCGTGAAGGAGTATTTTCTGAATGTCATGGGATAGGTATACATGTTGTGAAATGGGGATTTGAAATTCTTAAATTTGCTCATTATTTTCGTGCAAGCCGCTAAGGCGGGATTTTCCGGCCAGCGCGGGGCCGCTGTAGCGGGGTGAGGACTGATGCGGCAAAACAAACGCGACTTAAACTGAAAATAAACCTCAAAAATATTTTATTATGCACTTTTCGATCTTGAGAACTAAGGAACGACCCCCGGTGTTTTCTTGACAGTTTTCCATCATTTTTAAGGTTAATGGGAAGGTTTTCACTTTCAGAATTTATTTTTCAATCTGTAGAATTATTGATGGGTGAGGGTTTTGATTTGGGATTTATGATGGAAAAGGCCCTAAACTCGTTATTGGGATCATGAGTTTGATCTAGGATTGATAGTGTTGATTTTAATTCAGGTAATTAGACATCGTTTATTTATTTTCGTGTTATATTGATTGTTTGTAGACCAAAAACAAGCAAATAGAATTCGGAAAGGAAAGAATCAAGTTTTGTTCGAGGTAGGTGATGGTTGTGATTTCATGTTGGTGTAATATGTTGTAATTACTTCATTATAATACATGTATGTATGTGAATGTTGCATTATTGACCAAAATATTCGTAAATGAGGATGAATGAATAATTGTATGCCATGAATCATGACTTGATTGTATGATTATAAGAATACACATTGTAATTGTGATTGTGGCCTGTTGAATGGATTGGGTGTTACCTTTTAATTCACTAACTTAGATCGGGTGCCACGTCCCAACGCATATATGGGATCGGATGTCACGTCCGGCACACTAACTTGGATCAGGTACCACGTACTAGTACACTAACAGTTTGAGTATGGTTCCGTGAGAGGACCAATGACTCGACATATCTGTATACCTTTGAGATTGTGAAATTGTATGTTGTTCATAAGTGATAATTGATATTGTATATGTTCGTTGTATGCATATTTATTATTGTTGTAATGACTTATATATGTTTCACCTATTGAGATAGTCGTGTGATCGTACATTACACTGTGGTTGTGTACAAATAATGCACTTTGTCTTTCTTTGTTGAGTACAAGACATCTTCATATGGCTACTGACAGGCCTCGTTTAGAAGACTATTGATCGACTCAAATTCAAGGGTGAGCCAGTTCTTTTGAGCTGCCATGAGTTCTGTTAGACTTAGCTTTTCCTATATTTAATTGGGTTGTACCTATTTTCTTCGACTTAAGATCCTTGTTAGAATTTTTGGTACATTGACTTTCAGGTTCTAGGCATTATTTTTGCATTTGATTGTTAGACTTTATTGAAATTTGTGGAAACTCCTTATATTTCCTTAGCATTTAAACATGTTTCTGAATCTTTAAATGCCTCAGTTTAGATTAAGTTGTGTAGTTCTTGGTTAGCTAATTAGCATAAATGGTTCTCCGACTGAAGGGTCAATATTGGTGTCAATCACGACAGTCTAGGTGGTGACATCCAATTTTCCTCTCGAATACATCCATCCCTTCTTGGATACATACTTATCCCCTCTCGGATACATCCCTCCCATGAAGTGATACATCAAATGCAATTTATCAATCAACTAAGGAAGTATTCTAGAGCAATGAAAATTTCTAGATTTTTGTAATTGAGGATACTATCGGGATAGGATGTACTTAACCTCCAAATATATTAGAGTTATGTACTTTATACTATTTTTTTTCTAGTAAACACTTCAATAGATTACTTAATTTTTTTCAAATGTTCATACGACATAAATGTGTCGTTTACAACCCAAATTTAGAAACTATAATTCCAAAAAATTCACAACAAGGAAATAGAGAATCGCTTTAGATTATAAGTTAAAACATTTAGTGTTCGAGGAATATATAAAATGTTGATATCTTTAAAAAAGTTCATCGATATTCATATATTTTCGCAAGTGGTATCTATTTTCCACAATGTTATTATCTTCTTTTTGTAGTATTTGCACCATAAGTTTTGCATATGATAAAATACTAATCATTGATCAACTAATTTGTAAAGATCACCATAAGTTTTGCACCATAAGTTTTGCATATGATAAAATACTAATCCTCAGACTTCGTCACCTTCACAAAGACCTATGCTTGACTCCAGGAATTGTTATGGATGTGGGGAGACTGGACATATTAGAAGGAATTGTCCAAAACAGAGTTACAGACCCCCAATGGTTAGAGGTAGAGGTGGTCATGGGAGAGGCCGCCATTCTGGAGGACGTGGTGGCCAAGGTAATGGTGGTCACCC
>NC_028641.1:7019250-7021231 GCF_001406875.1 Solanum pennellii | reverse complement strand
GAAATTCAATCATGGATGCATCTATTCAACAGGAAATCTCCTATCCTCTATGAAGAAGAAGTGCGCGAATTCTATTACAACATTCAATTTAAAGAAGATGGGAGTATCCTCACAAGAGTAAATGACATTGCAGTGCATCTGGATGAGTTTCTGCTGGGCAAAATTCTGAGGGTACCTAGAGAGGGAACCAGGTCTGTGACTGGGAAAACTTATTCGATTGAGTTTGTGTCCTTGGTTTCTAAGCTTCCTACAACAAAGGTTGCTGGGATTTTTAAGAAGGTCATGAAGATCAGTACCAGTTGGTGTTCGAATTTGTAAACAAAATTCTCCTTCCTCGAACTGAAAAGAGGACTTCAGCAACTTCTGCTGACTTATTTGTGATGGAGATATTGTGCAGATTCAAAGCTCTGAATCTGCCAGGACTTAGGCTTGAGCACATGTACAAAACTGTCATTGAGAGGAAAGGCATTCATGGGATGGGATACGGATACTTTCTCACTGAAGTATTCAAACATTTTAAAATTTCTCTGAGCATTGGCAGGGTTGGGACTGTGAAACAAACTTTTTCAGAGAGTACCCTGGTCGAATGTGAGTGTATCGAAGGGAAAGGCAATCCCAAGAGCAAGATGGCTCAACTCATAGACGATCAGGATCAACTCAAGCATGACGTTGAGGATCTTACTGTGCGTTTGAGTGGTAAAGATGTTGAAATTGCTATACTCAAAGCTGAACTACTTACTGCACAGACTGAGGGACCTGTTACTTCTGTGGTTCAAGCCCTGGAGTGGGAAAATGCAGAGCTGAGGGCCAAGGTTACTGCCTTGCAAGAGAAGGCAATTAGCTGCAACTCACTCTTATTATCCAGTCCCTTTCTCATCAACCTCCCCCTTCTTAGTCTGTCCCAATCTTCTCCTGTGTCTTCTTTTTTATGGCTTGTCTTTGTGTTGTTGGATTATCAGTTTGTTTTTAATGTACTAAATGTTATCTTGGAATGCTATTTAACTTATTCCTCCGGTGTTCTAGCTAATATCTATTGTGAATGTTTTTCTTTTCTGTTTGATTGCTATCAAGCACTGATCTTATCTGATATTAGTATTGATATTATTGGTTTACTGTATCTCTTTTTTATGATGCCAAAAGGGGGAAGTATAACTGGTAAGTGGCTGAGTTGTGTGTGAGGGGGAAAACAGTGAGGGGGAACAAAGTGAGGGGGAATACAGTGGAGGGAACAAAGCTGGAATGGTGCCTCAGTATTGTTTGTCATCATCAAAAAGGGGGAAAATGGTATTTGTAGTTTTGATGATTTGACAAACTCAGGGACCTTGTAAAGTTACCAGGTGATATACCGTGGTTTCACGGTATTATTAATACTTTTTCCTTAAGTTTAGTGTGTCCAAAAGCCTTTTTGTGCTAATTTTTATATAAGTTTCTCCTTATTTGCAGGAAATCTGTCCATAGATAAATGCGGAGGTTTTTGAGCGAAGAAATGCAGAAGAGACCACCTACGGAGCTTGTGAGGTCAGTCATGCTTGTGACGGACCGTCATGCTCGTGACGGTCCGTAGGTGGCAGCGTAGTGCAGCTGCTGAAGGAAGATGGGGAAGTCTGACCAAGTGTGGGGTTACGGAGTCCATGACGGTCCGTCGTGTCTACGACGGTCCGTCCTGCAGGTTCGTCATGAATTTCAGAGAAGTAGTCCCAGTACCCATATTCCAAGAGTTTTAAGTGTTTTGGAACGAAGACCCACGACGGACCGTTGTGCCTGTGACGATCCGTCATACTTGCCGTCGAGGGTATGAAGAGAGCAGCAGAAGAAATTGCACAAGTATGGGACGACGGAGTTCATGACGGTCCGTCGTGTCCACGACAATCCGTCGCGATGTCCGTCGACCCAGTCGCGTTTTGATAGATTTCCAACAAATAGAGTCCTTGTTTAATTAGGTTTTTATTTTCTATAAATAGTTCGAAAAACCTCGTTTTTG
>NC_028641.1:7000405-7019152 GCF_001406875.1 Solanum pennellii | reverse complement strand
TTGCTGATTAATCAAGTGAACTTTCGGATTTTACTCTTTCTCATTGAAGTAAGTACATGAATTCTTATATCATATATTTGAATATTGTGATTATGACTATGGGTAACTAAACTCCATAACTAGGGTTGTGGGAACCATAGGCAAATAATGAGGTAAAACCTAACTAAAATAACAATTCTAGAATAGTGTCTTGCATGTATTAATAATTCTTTCGCTTAGAAGTCTTTTTAACGGATGGCCAACGTTAGAACTCGCCTTAATGCTACTTGCCGGACCAAGGAGGTAGATAATAGGAAAAGAATTATTAACATAGATTTAGTGTATACTATCTAATAGGCTAGTATTGATTGGTACGAGGTAATAACTTAGTCAAATATCGAATACGATGCTTAATATGAGGTAAAGATAAGGGTTAAGATAGCAACACATATAGCCGGACCAAGGTGCGGAGTGAAATTTTCTAGATGCCGGACCAAGGATTTAGAAATACATAACTTATCACTTTGCATGCAAGATACTAGGAAAGAATTATTATAGTTAGACTTATCAAGTTATGAACCTGAGGGGAACACGTAAACCCTAGTTACTTTGATTAATTGATTAAACTCCAACATTCAAAGCTGTTAGTTGTCTCCTTTTATTTTGCTAGTTATTTTCATTTATTTAGGAATAGAAACCCCCCTTTTTTATCATTTTTGCTTTCCAAGAAAGTAATTGACTGAACATTAGTAGTAATAAATTGACGTTAAGTCTAAACTATTTTCCTCGTGGGAACGACCCCAACCTCACTAGTTGGGTTATTTACTTGACACGACCGCTTTACTTCTTATTTGAGAAGTAAGTTTGAGTGTATCACCAGGTTTCCTACTAGAGTTTTGAAGATGAAACAAACTCAGGGACCTAGTAAAGGTACCAGGTTCCCAATGTGACTAGCCGGTTGACTGCCAGCTGGAGAAGGTACAGAAAGTGGGTGCACATTTCCCAACGGCGTCAGAAAGTCAGACCTCTCTAACCAATGGCAAAGAGTTTAAGGAAAGTGACTTGTCCATATAAAAGTCACTTTCCTAAACATTATTCCTTAGTTTTTGCAACTTGATAAAGCATTTTCAAGAACACTTGCAAAGGGTATCGAAAATCAAACAGCAGAATTATTCAAACAACAACTAAAATCTCTGGAGCATTTAGCGTAGTTGTTTAAAAATATATTCTCTTTGTCTTACATTATAAACTATTCCTGAATCTATAAAGGAATCAGTGGGTGGTATTGAAATTCTAAGTTGTCTAGGTGGGATAGCTTAGTGGGTAGATTTACTTCTACTTAGGCTTGTCAAGCAATAGAGATTATTGCTTGAGCGTGAGATTAAAAACTTCTTCTCACATTTGTTGTAGTCGGGTTTCACTTTTGCTTGTGAAAATTAGTGAAAACGGTTGAAAATCCTGTGAGACAGGTCGTGGTTTTACTCCCTTAAGCAAGGAGGTTTCCACGTAAAGTCGTTGTGTTGTTTAAACTGCATTTACTTTCTGTTCATACTTGTTAGTGTGTCAAGGGACCTGGTCCATTGACTGATAAGTGAAGGCATATATTCTATCACAAGGTATGGAAGACATGTATAGAATCATACCTTGTGGGAGAGGATTTGTGGGATGTTGTTAATGGGAATGACACAAGCCCTCCTGCTGACGGACCGAAAAGTAGCAGTTCATACAAGAAGTGAAAGCAGGTTAATGCGAAGGCGGAGTTCATTCTGAAGAGGACAATTTCCTCCGGTTTATTTGATCACATTATAAAGTGTAAATCAGCTCACGAGATATGGAGGAACCTCGATCGCTTATTCAAAAAGAAGAATGAAGCTCGGTTGCAGATATTGGAGAATGAATTGGCTAACACCACTCAAGGTAATCTTTCTATCTAAGAGTATTTTTTGAAGATCAAGAACTTATGTTCTGAGATATCTTTGTTGAATCCGGAAGAGGTAATTTCTGAAGCACGAATGAGAAGAATAGTAATTCGTGGACTAAAACCTGAATATATTCCATTTGTGACGTTGATTCAAGGATGGGATCAACAGCCAACCTTAGAGGAATTTGAAAATCTATTGTCGTCACAGGAATTACTAGCCAAGCAATTGGCTAGTGTGTTTGTCAAAAACAGAGAAGAAGATGCTCTTGTAGCCGACAAGAGAAACTTTAAAGGAAAAACAGGAGATATGCCACAATCTCGATCCTTAGGTGGTTCACGCTCACCTAGAGAGTGATGAGTCTTCTAACTATTATGGTAAGAAGCCTCTCAGACGTTATCGTTGTGGCGAAGTAGGACATATAAAGAAATATTGTCGAGCCAAAGAGAGCAATATGACTCAAAAAGTTGCCGAAGAAGAAGAAGAGTGAGGAAAATGTTTAGTAGCTAAGGCTCGAACAATAGATGCCATGATTTCCATCAATCTTGAAAGTGATTGGATCAAAGATTTAGAATATAATATAGTCGATCACTGGGAGAAGCAAGAAACTGATGTTGTCGACATTAATCAAGAAAATTTTGAGGATGTTCCAAGTGGTGATATGATAGTTTCCATCGAAGAAATAGAAAAAGAAGATTCCGAACAAGCAATATCTGAAACTACATGTGTCAGTGGAGACCTTTACAAAGAAAGCATTGATGGAGATGTACTGGAAGTGGAAGTATTTGGTCAATCATCTGCAATATCAAGACCAACTAATGACTTAAGAGCAAATTTTAGAAGAAGATGGAGAAAGTAGAGATCAACTAGAGAAAGAAGTTGATATAAAGTCTTGGAGTCAAACAATATGCTCTTTGAAAGCTTTGAAGCTGCCAACAAATATATCAAGGAGATGATAAGAGAATATGACAGTAGATCCTATGTTGGTGTTGAGACTTCACAGAAAATTGATAGTGTTTCTCTCGATAATATAATTGTTGAGAAGTAGAGAGAAAGGGGGAGTTTGAGAACTCAACAAGGAGATAATCTACATGGATCAACTGATGGTGAAAAATCTTTATCATTTGAAGAAAGAAGAGGAGTCCGGAAGAAAATTCTGAGATTATCACCAAGACGTGGCTCAAAGCTTCGTTTGAGTTCTTCCACAACAAGTGTGGGGTAGTTTCCAAAAATCACTTTAAGGGGGAGTGTGAAAAATGATAAAGTTGATTTTGGGAATATGATAGATTGTTCTAGTAATGTTTCTAGAATAGTGTAGGATAATATCTAGGATAAAAAATATCTAGATATCTAGAAGATAAAGTTTCACTAGAATTTTCTTTGTAGAAGTCTCTAGAAGAATTTCTAGAATCATCCATGAACAAGTATAAATATGGATGGTCTTGTACATTTGTAAGCAACCCAAATCAAATAGTCTTCTCCTGTATCAAAGTTTTCTTATCCAAAATATTCCTTCTCCTTTCTAGCTTCCTCTTCCTTAGTTGAATCTTCCAATATTAGTTAACGATCTTGGGCTAGCAGAAGGCTTCCCGAATTATACTCTTCTTCTGGTATTCTTTACAAGAATAACTTAACAAAATCTTACTTTACCTCTTTATATAATCTTGATTACGGATTTTTCATTGTGGAGGGTGGGATCTAGTATCATTAGGGTTTATTTACTTCTTTGAGTGCTTCATAGCTTGTAATAAGACATTATAAGTAGGGTCAATAGATCATTTCAAATACTATTTTTTGAGCACCTGTGAGACTTTAGTTATGAAATTAGTGCATGCAAATATGTATTGAGATGGATAACGAAGAAGGGGTAATGGTTTATGTGTGAGAAGTACGTGGGGGAGTGGGGGTGAGATACAAACAATTTAAAGGATTGGATAGGAAATGACTAAATTGAAAAGAGAGAAAGTAATTTGAATTGTTAATGTCCCATTTATTTAAGGAAATATAATTTTAAGATAATTATTCAATATCATATTTATGAGATTGTGTATTTTATTTGTCAGGATTCAACCCACCGAGCCATGCAAGCACCCACTCTAACACCTAAATAGGAGGACCCTCATATTCCAAACTTACACATGCGGAAAAATTATAGAAAATCGAGGTAATTATAGTAACATTCCTTTATAAACAACCTCTTTAGACACTTTTTAAGTTGAACTTGTAAAGTAATTTAAACAACTCCCAGGGATCTAGTCTAAATAGGTACAAGAGCAAGTAAGAGTAAAAGTTGGACAAATAACAAAAGACACAGCTCCTACCATGCGGAAGGAAAAATAGAAGCTGCTAGAGAATTTTATTCGTGTTCACAGACATACATATAAATCAACACATACACTATCATCAACGATTACATACACACAAATCCTACGACACATGCTTCACAATGCACATTTATCGAAATTAGTTGGTTCTCTCACGGAATCCAAACTCAAACTATTAGCTTACCGGAACATGGAACTCTGATACAATGTTTATGCCAGAACGTGGTAACGGATCCATAATTGTGCCAAAACGTGACATCAGATTTCATAGTTGTGCCGGAACGTGGCAACGGATCCCATAGTTGTGCCAAAACGTGGCAATCCAATCCAGTTAGCTTGCCGGGACGTGGCAATCTGATCCCCATTCAGACACCACAATCACAATCACAAGTACATCATCAAGATCATACATTTTCATTTTGATTTCATGGCTACATCATTCATCTATCTCATTGATCAATATTGCGACATTCATGCACATACTAGTATTACAACGAAGCAAGAACATACATACATCACACAAACATAGAATCACCAATAACATCACCTACAAAGAGATTTCTCGTCACGCACCTCATGCAAACCCTGATTCAACCATACTCAGCCCTAAGTCATCGTCTAAGACCTTTTCCTAAGGTGAGTCCTAAATCAATGGGTGCACAAAGGCCTACATAAATCCTACCATCGATTCATATATATTACACAATGGGCACAGATTTAAACTATTCAATTCGTAAAACCTAGCCTACTTGGGCGCCAAGCGGTTTTACGGTGTTATTGACTTCGAGTTCTATTTTCGGGCTTTGTGACGGTGAATTGGCAAGAATTTGCGAGATTTCTCCATCCCCATGCTAGAAATATCATTCCCCTTCCTTCCCAAGCTTAGAGCAATTTTCCTAATGCTTTAAGGGGTTTACGATTGAATAGGTATTTTAGGAAAATGGAAAAAATAAGATTTCTTGTAATTTTCATGCTGCCTCGCCTGTCCCGCTTTGGCGCTGTCGCCCTTGCGGCAACAAGCCCGCTGTGGAGGGACAGTGTCCCAAGATTTTTCCCAAATTTTTTTTCTTCCTAAATAACGACGGTTCGGGTCGTTACATTATTTAACTTTTTAAAAATATGGTATAATTATTAAAAAGTAGTATTATGTGTAATATTTTAAAACTAAGGTAAAATATGTATGTATGGTAGTGAAGTATGCCTATATATGTAGTTTTTCCTTAAAGATAATACATATCATAATTTATAAGAATAAGTTGTTTGCTTACAAAAATTCCCTCCATAAGTGTGAATAAAAAAAGTGAAAATGATGTATAAAAAGGGTTTGAGGTTTTTTTTTTTCTTAACTACTTTATTTCAGAATAAGTTATCTCATTATTATTTCGTCCAAAGACAGAAATAACTTATCTCAGTACTAATTATTAATCATGAAATAAGTTCAATTGTAACCAAACAAAGAATTAAAGTATAATAACAATGTATCATAAAATTATGTATTTTTTTCCATCATACCAAACGTGTCCTAAAAAATTTTTTAAAAATAAGGACATGTTTGGATGGGCTTATGAAACGTAATATATAATATATCAATAAAAATTATAAGTTGATGATACCCTCAAACAGTTAAGAGTAACCTCCACTCTAAGAGCTCACAACTCTGCTGATGCCTTAAAATTATTTTTTAAAAGAAAAAAAATAGATAGTACCCCACTTTTGATTTTTGATTTATTTTTTTTATTAAAAAAAGCCTAAAGACAAGTGTTTAAAAGCACTCTATAACCTTTTCAAACACTTTCGGAAAAACAGAAGAAAGAAGCTACTTAAAAACAAAGAACACCTAAAAATAAGTCAATTCAGACGAATCTAATTCATTTTCAGTACTAAAAAAGATTCAAACTAAATGATTTGTAAGCTATTGCATTGGCCTCCCTATTTATACTATCTAGTCTCTATTGATTTTCTTTCCCCTCTTAATTAGAGGGATTTCACTTTAATCATTATTATCTGATTATCAATTTTAAGTAAAGTAAGATCATCATTTTTCTGCATTATAATAATTTTTATGCATGTATTTTATGGTAATTATATACCTTTGTTAAACAACTATATAAACAAGTATGAAATGGGACTTAAGATTGATTAATTTCAGCCATGTATGAACCAGGTCATGATTTTTGGAACTATTTGTTTTGGTTGTTGAGATTCTATAATCAAATTTTATAACTCCTTTAAAATGTACTAATACTGAAATAGTTAGCTCAACTGTCAACAATCACCACGTTAAGAGGTAAAGGTCATATAAATTTCATTAATTTTAAGAGCTAATTACTTAGATACACTTTAATTTATAATACTACGTATTTTACTAAATTTTTGTGTGTTTAAATGTTAGAGTTTTAACCTGGTTTTCTATCATAATTTAAGATTTTTTTTTCCTTAAAGAAAAGACAAAACATTACTTTAAATGTTTTACTTTTCAAAAATATAATATTATTTCTTATTTGATTTATTTTTTCCTTTTAGGAAAAAGGTTTTTATGTAGTTAGTTCTTTTACAGCAAAAAAAAAATTAGGACTATATAAATATAGGTTTATTTCTTCTAAACACAATAATAACATTCACAATGTAGTCGTTTAGAGACTTTTATTTATGGGGAGATTTATTCTCTCTACAGTTTCAATGTTTTTCTTTATATTAGTTTTGATATGATAATATTTTGATTTTTAGTATAAGTTTTTGTTATTTGATTTATCAATCATAAGATTTGCAATTGTAGGCTTCCGCATGACGCCATAATCAACCCTTAATAACCGTACATCAAAGACATTTAGATACATGTATCACGGAATGCATATGTCAAAATTAGGTGTAATTTATTCTAGATACACAATATCCATGTAGATTCGCTTGTATCTGGAGTAAATAACAAATTCCACTCGTCACTCCCTTATGTATCTGGTATCCCCAATGCATGAATCACACCAAATAAATACAAATTACATGTATCTAGTGTATGACTAGTGTGGTTCGCATGTATTAAAAAAACATAAGAAATTTCACTCACCTCTCTTCTTATTTTAGTGTATCTGGTAGCAAAATATACATGTATCAAGATGTATCTTCCTCAATATGATAAGAAATTTTTAATTAGTGATAAGATATGTAATAATTTTAAACGTATAATAATAATAAAAAAATAATAATAATAATAATAATATGATAGCAAAATATATCTAATTATATAATATCTTGGGAAAAAAGTCTGAAATATATACGAATTATGATCGAAATTGTTATAACAATATCAAACTTTGAAAATGACGTTTTACCCTACACTATTTAATGATGTATTCTAAAGGTATATATGTGTCCACATGGACATCATAAATATTGAATAATTATAAATAGCAACATATTCACGTGAACACATATATCTTTAAAATACATTATCAAATAGTGCAAGAGTAAACGATTTCCATAAATTTAATATCATAACAAAAAATCAATTAAAATTAAAATATTTTTTAAATCCTTCTCCTTAATTTCTTCATTAATTATTCACGCATCAGATATTCGATTATCATGGCAGGAGATGTAAAAACTCACACAATGTCAGTGGTTGAGTACTTGTGAGTTGTGGCTGACTCTTTTTTTTTTTTTTAACTAATACTACAGAAAAAATTGTACTTACTACCTATTGAAACACAATTTTAACAGAGAAATAATGATCGATAATTGTAATCAACCACGTTAGCCTTTTTTGTTTTTTATGTGTCTGACAGAGATCTTAATTAGCAGATATTGATGTTTAATGGTGGACTATTTTTCTATTCTTCCAAACCAAGATGCAGAGGATCAAATATTTTAACTAAAATAGTAATATTTAAATTTTTATAAAGTAATTAAAACTGTACACCAAAAATATAAATAACATATACGACACATGTTTGTTATATACGTCCAAAATGTGGTAAATGTTGCAAGCTGTGAAGTTGATAATTTTCTGAATTTTACATATTAAAAAATTGTTGAAATAGGGTCTCTATATTAAATAACTATTTTCATAAATATTTCGATTGAATTAGTGAGAAAAGAAAAACAATACTTCCTATATTCCATATTAGATAACAACTTTCTATTTTACACATGGATTAATCAATTTTAATATTTTTTACTTTATTCATATTAATCAGTATTTTGAAAAAGGAAATTATTAAGTCTTCAAAGTTTGTTTTAAAATTTCCAAAGGCAATATTAATTGTAGGTATAGAATAGGAAAAATTTAATTTATTCTATTCTAATTTAGCAAGTGACAAGTAATATAGGAAAAAATCTTTTATTAAGATATTCATCTAATATGAGACAGAGGATAATGTTTTCATACGAAAAAATATTACTCGTAGCAAGTTCACCACGATTTCAATAAAAACTTATTTTTCATTATGCATTTTTTTTCTCAGTGAGTTAATTCGATGAAATGTGAATGGAAAATATTATATTATATAACATAAACTCCCCCTAATAAAATTCAATCAAAGATGAAAAATAATATGCATCGTTGAATCATGTAATTGATGAGTAAATTTTCATTAATTAGAAATAGAGATTTTGTGGAGCCAGAGTATACTATAGTGCACTAGAAAACCAGCTATTTCTGCAATTTCTGATATGAAGCTTTACCAACTTAATTTAATTGTTCCAACGACGGATGGATCCATCTTTTCATCGTTTTTATTTGATAGCTGGTTAGAGTTACGAATTAATTTATACAGATATTATTTATACATAGATTAGTTATTCATGTATTAATTATAAAATATAAAAAATATATTTAAATTCATTCATAACTTATACATGTATTATATATCTGCTATGCGTGTTTTTAAACTGTCAACTAAATTTCGTATTAATTTTATATATCGTGAATAACTTACTTCATATATGTCTACTAAACATTATATATATATACATATTATACGAAAAATAATACATAAATCTTATTCAACTATAATGGGAGTTCAAAATATATATGATGAACAAGAAAAGTGATCAAAATGATATAATTTATACTAGACAAATGTTTCAGTTTCTTTCTGAACTGAGATGGCAAGTAGATATGATTTTGCAGTTTTTTAACAAAATCAATCTTATTATTGTTGGTTATTTATATTTAATCCCTTTATTATTAGCATTTGTCATGGCATACGTAACGTAAATTGGCTCCTAGGCTTGGAAAATCCATTTTTGCCCCATTTTGTGTCAACTTGCATAAGTATATTTTTTCTAATAAATTCTTAGGCCCACTTGGACCTGATTTGATTTGAAATCAAAATTTTGATGGGATATTTAGTTTTTTCTAAAAAATAAATATAAAAATTAAATTATATTTTTTTTATGTAAATATAAAAATCTCATATGTTATAAAAATTATTAAATTTTTCTCGTTTATTATATAGTTTTGCCAAATGAGCAAACTATAGTTCGTAAATAAATCAATTGTAACACACCATATTGATAAGTCACATAACTTTATGTTTCTTTAATAAATAAATAAATATTTATAATTACGAACTCTTTAAAACGCATAATTTTATAAAAAATTATTAGTCAACAATAGTTATTCTTTAATATAAATTACTGTGGAGTATGAGCTTTTCTTGCAAAGTTTAAAATGACAATTTTTTTAACTTTTTTTTTTTTTTTGCTAAAATATAAATATTTGTAATCATTTGATAAACAATGTGTTAGCAAATATATTACTACTATTTGGATTGTGTGAGGCCAACCAAGATCTACTTTAATATAGGGGTGAACCCCATCCCACCCTTCCTTTTTCTTGAGGGGCCTTCCTTTTTTGTCTTTTTACCCATAAATTCAAGTTTTAAATCTCTACAAATACATACATAATTGGAAAAGAATGTCAATGAAGAAAAAAAGAACGAACTTATGAAAACTACACTACAAATGAATGAATTAAAAGAAATATTTTTTATAAATAAAAAAAATCGCAGAGAGGAGGAGGAGAGATGAGGGAAACGGGGGAGATATGTTGTATGGGAGGGGAGTAGTAGGTGGAAGATAATTGTTTTCATTTTATTGAAGGTTAAGCACAGTCCTTTAAAATTGTATGCATAATTCATCTCTAAATCTCAATTAGAACTTGTATCAGGACCGGCTCAACTATAAAGTCATGATCTCTTAAAGTTATATACATAATTTATCTAGATATTTTAATCAGACTAGTATCAGGACCGGCTCAACTATAAAGTTGTATGCAATTTGAGGTGATGGTTTAAGTCCATATTTACTAACTTAGCACGAATTGACACTTAGGCTTCTTAGTTATGTTGTGCCTTGTAATACATGACCCCTTTTAAGTAGTTTCAAAACATTGTAGTCTAATTATAATAACAAGTTATACACAATAGTAATGAACTTCTTTGGTATTTATGTGGTGTTGTTCATATCGTCTCCTCTTCGCCCCAACCTATGTATACAACCACTGAAAATTTCATTAGCTTCATGTTATGTATATGTTTTTTCCTGTTTGATTATTTCCCACTTGTTATTTATTGTATTTTATCTAATATCTCTTGTATACGATATTTCTTGTGTATATCCCTATCTTTCGATCTGTAGGTTGTTCAGTCACAAACAATGAATTCGTTGTGACCATTAATATATATACAATTGGTCATGTGAGAAAACATGTAGTGATAGGTACAATCCAACATTCGATAATGTTAATTTGACCTTGTTGGAGGGAAGTTGTTTGTAGTAACCAAGCTTGTTCTAAGTGAAGTGTTATCACTAGCCAAATTACCGCTATTGTAGATTAATATGGTCTTATTTTTGTGTATATAGGAACTTGGGAAAGTTAAATGGTTAAGCAAATATATATTAGCTAATTAGTCTCATAGCGATAATTTTAGTTAATTATCATTCGCGACCAATTTCCAGTGCTAATTATTTCGAGTTTGTATAATTCACACATTTGTATAAATCAAAGTTTGTATAATATAATATGTATAACTTTTGTATAATATAATTTTTAAAACTGTTTAAAGTTCATATCTTTGTGTTTGTATAAGTTCGTTATTTCGAGTTTATACAAAAATAGCTCAATTGTACAAATATACATGTGAATCATACAAACTCACCAGCAGATTATACAAACGGGACAGTTTAATCTATAGCTACAGCCTGTAATATACAAACTATAGCTATGGAGCATAGTAAATTTATTATAATGACTATTTGTGAAAATTCTCTCGGAAATTTCCCACCTAATAGAAAACATGCCTATATTGGACTAGCTTGTTTTGTAAAGGCCCAATGAAGTTTATATTCTAAAGGACCAGTTTCATAATGTGAAAAAGGGCTTCTTGTATGGGCATTAGATATCATTAGGTTGTATACAGATTATTGCACCATGTAGCTTTTTATTTTGGGATTTGACATGTACATTAATCTTAATGTATAATTGACATATTCTTAACCCAAAATTTTATTTTGCAAATTAAGCCTAAAAATATTGGCACTCTTAATCAATCTTGTATCCAATCTCTAAAGTCATGTTGAGCAATTAATTATTGGATATAAAAGAGAATATAAACTAATTAATTATTGGATATAAAAGAGAATATAAATATAATGTCTTGTATATTTTTGTAATATGTATATGTATGGGAAGAGGGAGAAAGGCAAGGGGTATAACAATAGAGATATATGGGGAGAAGATTTGAGAGATTATTAGGGAAAAATAAATTTGATGAGATCTTAAGAATAGAGAGGAAATTTGAGATGTTATAGCTATTTGAAGGAAATATATGTAGAGTTGAGTAAAATTCATTTATCAATACTGTTGATATATATAAATTTATGTATCACTTATGTATATTGTATGTATAATATGCATGTTATACCTAAATATATAAAATCTATACATTTGCTAACTATTTAGTGATCTAGTTCAACAAAAGGCATTAAATTGTAACTATCCCTTCTCACTTGCTCAAAGATTTCAAAATATATGCAAATTATATTAAAAAGAGGAACTTTCACAAATGGTCACTATGATAAATTTAATTATGTTCCATAACTATAGTTTGCATATTTACTTGTTGTAACTACAGTTTAACCTGGCTCGTTTGTACAATTAAGTTATTTGTATAATTCACGATACATTTGTACAATTAAGTTATTTTTGCATAAATTCGAAACAATGAATTTATACAATAAATGTATCAGAAGTGTAAACGGTTATACAAATTATAGTATATAAATTCCAAATTATATTATACAAATTCCAAATTACACAACGTACAAATTATACAAAATCAAAAAGCGGAGTCATATAATTATAACTAAAAATAGATCGCGAATTGCAATTAAGGCAAACTATAGCTATTTAAGTAATTAATTAATATATATTTGCTTATACACATAATTTTTTCTGATCGATAGAAATAGCAGGTTGGGCCAATTTTTATAAATTAGATGCCCAAATGATTTTGGACCACAATTCTTTCAACAAAATTTAGGAAAAATAGCATCCTATAATCTAATTATTCACAAGGAGCAAAGTGCAAAGCAATATCCTTTTACTTTGATGCACCCTATAATCTAATTATGCTCATGCCTCATTGTATCTTTTGTAGTTTCATTTCTCATTTCTTTAAAGTAGATTAAAATAATTGACATGAACAAATTAAAATAATAGAGGAATATGTAGTATTGTAAGTATTATGATTTATGAAGCTAAATCTAAGGGTGGATTTAAAAAATTATCCCTATTATTTTTTGTTTTCTTTTGCATTTCACATTCCTTATTTCTTTTGTATTTTTCTTTCCCAATCTGATTTTATTCATGAATTTTTGCTTTTAATTTATTCATTTTTTATATAATAAAAGAAATTGATATAGTAAATATGATTCAGTCCATCGTTGAGATACTTTACATTCCTCCGTGATACATTATAGTATATTCATATATAGACGTATCACATTATAGTATATTCATATATTGAAATGATATTCTTGAGGTATGCTTCGATCATCTAGTGAGACACTTCTCAGCCCGCCATAATACCATCGTAATATATTCATATACTGACATAGTATCATTGAGTTATGCTTCCATCCTTCAAAGGAATAATTCTTAGTCATCTATGATGAGTATATAGCATATAACGATAGAGTATCTAGAATTTAAAATTTAATTTTGTTTGTTAAATATAATTTTTTATTTTTATCAAGTGTTGTAAAAAATATATTTAAAAATAAATTCATATTATAAATTTATTTTCATTTGAAAAAGATAAAAATTATTAAAACATTTTTTATTGATTAAGTTTTAAAAAATAAACTGGAAAGGGGGTGCTAAAACAAAAGAGATAAGATGAGCCAATGTTACATCATTAAATTCAAAGACAGAAGGACAACATGTTTATAGTATGAAGAATAGAAAGGGGTGCTACAATTTTAATACTCTCTGTTTCACAACAATTGGTCTAGTTTTACTTAGCACATAGTTTAATAAAATATTGATCGTGTGGTTCTAAATTAAAATTATATCAAAGGCACAAAATTACCCTTTGATCTTGTGACTTTAAACATGTCACGTGGAAAGTTGTTATCATAAAAGGAAAAGAGGACGGTTTTTTGAAAAAGACTAAAAAAGGAAGGAAATCATTTTTTTTTAAACTGATGGAATATGAATTTAAGGCTAAAATTTTGAGATTTTTCAGGAAATATTATGAGACAAAGGAATATTATCAAAATTATTGAGGATTTTTCATAATTCAGTGAAAAAGTGAATTATTTATGGTGGAACTTTTTCTTTCTTTTTTAATTTTTTTTAAAGAATATTTTGTACACTTATGATTCACTTAATATGAACCAAAGAAGTAACCAAGAGGTACAAAATCAAGAAAATTAATGCATAGTTGTATACTTTCCCCAAATTTATATATCACAAAAGATATACTTTAAAAATAAGGCATCCGCCTTATGCCTCAAAATTGAAGGCTCAATTTTTTAAAAATAATAAAATTATTATAAGCTTTTTTTAACAAAATAATATACTATATTTTTCATTATTTTTTTTAGTTCGTTTCGAAATATTAAAAAATATTTTTATTTTTTAAATCAATTTTTAAGTTTATCTTTCACATTATATGTTTAAGACCACAAGATTATAAAATATTTTGATATATATATCTTTAGTTTGAAATTATAAAAAAAAATTAAAAACTTTTACTTAAAAAGAAAGACATATTTTAAATAAAAAATAATTAAATATTAAACTCTGATTTACTTTTGATTTCGCTAATAAGCTTGGACCGATGCTAAATAAGGGTTCCACAAATCTAAAGGCCCACAAATTTTTATTTTTGTGAAATTATTATGATTTACTAAGATTATTATGACATTTGTTTAAATAGTCATTCAGCAAATGAAAAATTAGACTATGATTAATTCTACATAGTCATCATCTATTTCCTTAATTATGAATGATACGTCATCGACGTATTCCTACAAAACAAAATTATCACTGGGCATCACAAATTGTATTAGGTAAATTTTTATATAAATATCAAACATTAAATGAAAAATAATGATCAAGAGAGCTTTCTGAATGTTGTTACTGATATGTTGCGAGCATTTTTAATTAATGTTTGTGCATTGTTGGATTTCGGTGTCACTTTATCTTTTGTGACTCTTTTAGTGTCTATGAAATTTGATGTGCTTCCTGATGTCTTAGATGAATCCTTTTCGATTTCTATGAATCAAAAGATAATGATCGAAAAACAGTTTTCACTTACCTTTTAGCGAGTTGGGAACCAAAATAAGCCACAAAAATATAAAAGTAACCAAAATAAGTCACTATTTTAGTAAGAAACTAAAATAAGCTTAGTGGAAGAAAAAGTTCCACTATATCCAATAATCTAAACGTTTTCCGTTAGTGTTATAAAGTTTATTTTTAATATATGACGGGACTTTTTCTTACACTTTATAAAGTGGAGTTTTTTCTTCCACTTTATAAAGTGGAACTTTTTATTCCATTTTATAAAATGGAACTTTTTATCCACTTTATAAAGTTGAACTTTTTATTACACTTTATAAGAAGAATATTTTTCACATCTTGAAGAAGCTTTTCAGTGTTGTCATATAAATTATATTGATTTTGATATGTCATTAAAACGGAAAAAAATATTTCATTATGTATTTTTATTTTTTTATTCTGAAAAATCTTTCAATCTCTATTTAAGGACGTTTATATGTGGTTGATAGCACCTGCAACATAAAGTCTTCTATATTTGTTCATTTCTATCTAAAAAATGTCTTCTACACCTGAAGTTAAAGTTTCATTTTATTGGGATGACGAAATTATACATAACGGAAATACTGTTTATTAGAATTGTCCTCCCAAACACAATACTAAATATTTAATTAATGTCCGATATCATAAATTTATTTCATCAATTTATAAAAGAATGGGTATAAACAGTACGAATTATAATTTGATTATAGTCGGAAAATACACTACTTCATTTATATCACAAGGACAAGTAAATTTTGCTATAATGACGAATCGTTGACCGACTTTTTCAGGGTTCCAAATAGGCCTGGCGTTTGGTCGGTTCGATTCGGTTTTTCAATTTTCGGTTTGGCCAAATATGAAACCAAACAAAATCGAAATAAATTTAGTTTGGTTCGATTATTGTAAATTCGGTTCGGTTTATTTCGATTCGGTTACGATTTAACCAAATTTAATACAAAAAATGATAAAACAACCATCATGATAACTAAATATTGACTCAATCGGTAATAATAAAAAAACTATCAAAAGTCAAGACAACATCACAACAACACTAGAAAGTTCAACAAACTTGTGTCCATCACTAAAATAGAGTTAGTTACAAACTAAAGTCATCATTATCTGTTGCAACTTCCAGCAGGCAGCAACAAAGAGATTTAGAAAATCAACAAAACATCGTTGCAACTTGCAACCTCCATTGCAATAGCTCCCAAGTTCTAGCAGATAGCAACCAAGAAAATAACAAAACATTGATGGACCTGCGAGAAAATAGAACTGTTCAGACAAATGATCTACATTTCATAATAGAATATATAAAACTATCAAGCAAGTTATGTAAATAAGTTCTTTACTTACTCGTTACCGCACATCACTAGTTGATAGTTGAACTTACAAGCTGCAACTATATATCAATTATACTAGATTCAGTCCCACTACAAGCAAAATCTAAAAAAATATGAAGGAATTTGTTAGTTGTTAAGAAACACAAGTAACATCAGAAGAATCAGAACCAAAGGTACGAAGATGATTCAAGTATCCAATATCATAAAAACTATATCTTTCAAATGCAAGCTCAAAAAGTTGTGCTATATCAAGCATCGAATATGTAGAGTTCCACCTAGTAGGAACATCTAAACATAATGATTTCTTACAAGTTATCAATTCAGATTCACAACATTCTTTAAACTTTCTAAGTCTCGCGGGAGATTGTTTAATGTATTTCACGACTTGTCTCACTAGCTTGACAGACTTACCAATTTTCTTCAACCCATCTTGCACAATAAGATTAAGGATATGTGCCATACACCTCACATGAAGATGGTCACCATCCATAATGTTAGTTTCCCAATTGCCCAATTTTTTAGACATTTCTTTCACAGTAACATCATTAGAATTAACATTATCAACTGTAATAGTAAACACATTATCCAAACCCCATTCAAGCAAACAATTAGTAATGCAAGCCGCCATATTCACTCCCTTATGACTAGAAATAGGACAAAAATTTATTATTCTTTTATGCAAAATCCAATTTGATCTATAAAGTGGGCTGTCAAACACATGTAGTTTATTTTTTGTATAGAGGTCCAAGTATCTGTTGTAAGACAAACTCTTGGACGTGCTTCTTTGAAAATCTTCTTCAAAAGTTTTTTTTCTTCAAGGTATAGTTCATAACAATCTCTCGTCACAGTTCTACGAGAAGGAATATGAAATTGCGGCATTGTAACTCTCATGAAGTTTTTAAAACCCTCTTTCTCAACAAAACTAAATGGTAGCTCGTCAACAATTATCATTTTGCCTAAAGCTTTACTACTTTGTGCTTGGTCAAATTTTCAAGTGCTAATGACCCCTTCCTTTGCTCCCGTTGAAGATGATAGAAAATTAATTAGATTTTGACCTTTATCTACGGTGTCACGAGGAAATTTAGGACATGTTCTCATATGAGTATTCATTGATGACGTACCATTAGATGATGTAGAAGCTGCATAAGCTTTTGCACAATGCTTGCATTTGGCTTTACTAGCTCCATTTTCATCGGTGAACTTTTCAAAATGCTTCCAACAATTAGCTCTAGGTTCTATTGTTTTTCTTTTCTTTGAAGTATCAACATCAACTTCAACCTCACTGGGAGATGAGGTGTAAGGTATGCTCTCATTTGAAGCTCCACTTTCACTTCCCTTACTTCCAGTTTGTGCCATACAAGAACAACAATCAACAAAGTTACAAGGATCAGGATTCAGGCATCTTGATATATTACTTCTTTTTGCCTAATAGTACTACTGAATCTAGCTAGCCTTCTCTTAAACTTACATGTGCAGAAAAGGGCGAAAGGCATAAGAAATAGTATATGAAGTTATTTGCTATCAGTTTCAAATAACAAAATTTGTTATGAAATTGATACTGCTTTTTGGAAGATATTCTGTCCAGGAGCAAGCAAACATAGCTAAAGGGTCATAAACAGACTTCCTCTGTACAAAAATATTTGACTAACTTACAGTTACGAGTGACGAAAACGAGTGCAGAGAGTTGAGAGATGAGTGAGAGTGGTGGCTGCGGCGAGCCGGCGGGCGGCGATCGACGTGGACTGGCGATTGGCGAGTGCTGCTGGCTGCTGCTGCGACTGGCCTGCGTATCTGCGTCAGCGTCACTGCGTGACAGGCTGACAGCGTGGCGGCTGGCGGCGTGACAGCGTGACGGCGCGACTGGTAGCGGACGACGGTCGACGGTAGACGGTAGTGGCAGACTGGCAGTAGACGTGTTTGGTGTTTCAAAGAAGAAGGTTTCACTTTCAAAGAAGAAGGTTTCACTTTTAGTGTTAATTTAGGGATTTATCAATTTAGGGAAATTGGCTTGGAGCTTGGGTATTGGGTAATTGAGTTATGGGTATTTGGGTTAGGATTTAGGAATTTGAATAGTTGGGCTTGGGCTGAGTAATAGGAATTTATGTAGTTGGGCTTAGGAGGATTAGGATTTAGGAATGGGTTATGGGGTAACAACAAATAACAATTATGTATATATATATAATTTCGGTTTTTCGGTTAACCAAATTTTTAAATCTAAAAACCGAAAACCGAACCGAAATATCGAAATGTTAAAATTCAAAACCGAAACCGACCGAAATAACCGAAAAACCGAAACCAAAATTAAAAATAATTCGGTTCGGTCGGTTTTTTCGGTTTGAACCATATTATGCCCAGGCCTA
>NC_028641.1:6996034-6999622 GCF_001406875.1 Solanum pennellii | reverse complement strand
AATTTCAGTTTTTCGGTTAACTGAATTTTTAAATCTAAAAACCGAAAACCGAAACCGAAATTAATAATAAATCGGTTCGGTCGGTTTTTTCGGTTTGAACCATATTATGCCCAGGCCTAGTTCCAAATGACTATATAGATCAAATCAAGTTAACAATACTTGAAATCTATGTTAGGAGGAGCCTAAGATTAATCAACAACGTTCTCCTTTATCAGTCGATGTCCATCCCTAATTAGAAAATCGTAATAGCATTGATGGATTTCCGATAACCCAATCTACTGATTTTTCTAAAATCATACATTATCAAAATATTTTTACCGGCCGATATGATTTTGATTTAAACGAAACTATCAGTGAAAGTGATCGGTAATGCTCAATTATTATATTTCGATTATTATTTGTTGATTTTGTCAATTATTTATTAATTTATATTATTTATTATTCTTATTATTATATATTTTGTAGCGGTTTACCTAAGCAAGATAGGGATATTACTCCAAGTTATGGACTAAATAATTATTTTGGTCAGTCCTCACACTTTGAAATGACGAAAAATGTTGGGACATCCTCAAGTTTTCATGTCTCGCCTACTTTTGATGCAGATGATTATCGCTATGTCTAACACTTGTTTTTTTATTTGAGTAAGTTAATTGCATGAGCCAAATATTTATATATTTTTTACATATATAGGGAAAATATTACACAAGATGAGCCCATTGATCCTGTGAATATCGATGATCGTGACCTTCCTAATTACGGCTCACCTTCAACTAGTGATAGTGATGATTTGCCTAATGCTGAGGAATCAGGAGATAATGTTCCATTTGAGGCATCATCTTGTGATGACGATTTTTTGACTCCCAATTGATCGCCAAGACTAATGTCCATGAGTCCGTTTCGTAATCATGAAATTCTTATCTTGATCATCTCCCGGATAGTCCAGATATCTTTGGTGATACACATGATGAGTATACATCACAACGTACGTGGCATGAACCAGAAGATTAATGATGCTATTTATATTGAAAAAGACATGTTATTCAATTCAAAGAAGCAATTGCAAAGAGCAGTTAAACTTCTACATTTGAAGATAGTAAGGGAGTGCTTTGTTATTAAATCGACAAAGAGATCATGGCGACTTATTTGCAGGCGTGTAGAACAAGAATGTCGATTTAGGCTGACTTCTTTTATTGATAAACATACTAACATTAAGAAAGTTGGAAGATACATTAAAGAACATACATGTGATATGGGTACGTGCCTCGAAGGGCATTTCAACTTGGATGTTAAGATAATTGCTAAGTCCTCCGTGTTGATATAGAAAGAACGCCAAGGTACTATTTTATCCCTTGATGATTTTTATTTAAAATATTCCTTTTTTATTTGATAATTAATATTATTATTAATTTCAGGTTTCCCATCAAAGACTGTCAAACAACTATTCTTAAAGCATATGACATTTCAGTAAGTAAAAGAAAAGTCCATTTTGGTTGCAAGCGGGCTTTTAAAAAAGTTTATGGTACTTGGAAGGGTTCTTTTGCCGAGTTGCCGAGGTTCATGGAAGCTTTGAAACACTTCAATCCTGAAACAGTAGTCAATTGTATGTTGATAGTCAAGACACATATTGGTGCAGAAATAGTCAAACAATAACATCCACCATATGGGAAAATTATAGAAGATTTGTTGATATTTTTTCGAAAAAAAAATAATCAGAAAATGTTTCAACTTAAAGCTAGACAAAAATATAAATTTTTGTGTACCTTATGACATAGATACTTGTAACGACCCGCTAGGTCGTTTTGAGAATTAGGACTATTTTGACTCTTTCTGAAAAATTTAAAGGGGGTATTTTAACTATTGATAACTACAAGTACCTAGTTGATGAAACTTTTATTAAATAAGTAATATAGATAATAGATTAGTGGGGTTTCACGGTTAACAAACTCTTCTTCAGAAAATAAAAGAGGTGGAGGCAGAAACTTACCGTAAGCGACGAACGAGAGGAAAAACAATAAGAATTGCTCAGGTAAACGCAAGCAATTTTCATTCTTTCTCAGTTCTGCACATTAAAGTAGGTTGTCAGAGGGCATTAGATTGTTGTTATTATTATATTCTTATGTTGTTTATTAAGGGTGTTTTTTTTTGTTTTCATGGGTAAGATGCAGTGTATAGTGAGTTGAGAATTTATTTATTATCACGGATTGAGATTTCTAGGGACGTTAGTGTGGTTATTAGGTGATAGTCTAATAAAATCCTAATCGCTAATGGTTATCCCATGTAGTATTATATAAGGTTGAAATTTGAATACAGACGTAGTGTGAAATCTGGAAATTTGATCTGCAAATTTTTCTCCCTTATAATTTTTTTTTGCATAAGAATGACGGGGGAAAAGGATTGAGCCAATCATTGGGCAATGATTGCCGATGATTGGCATTTGACAAACAATTTGGAGAATTGTCACTTGTTACAGAATGACAATTAGGAGGAAAAAAATATATATAAACAAACAGGGGTAATGTTGCAGGCTTGCGACGTTGTGCACCGTTAATGGGTGGAATTATTCTTATTTTATTCATTTATAAAATTAACTTACTAGTTTTTGATATATTGAGATAGGTAATTAATTATTGGATATATATTGTATGATCTAACATTGAATTTTAGGATATTTAAGAAATTAAGGTTAAATTCTTGGCTTGAAATTTGACAAATTGGCATATAAATTATCTCAAGATTTGACGTTTGATTAGAGATATGAGTGAGTTTAGGTCTATGATATACCTATAATAATTTGAATGTCCACAAACTCGCTTACTTATGAATATTGCATCATTGGTAGATCGTGAACATTCCAAAACTTAACGAAAAGGGAAGGAACTATCTTAAGGATTCGTGACACAAGCTCGACATTTGAGGTATGTTAAGACTTTTAGACTTGTTGAAGGACGTTTTCCTAATTAAAGATTTAAAAAATGAAAATAGACAAGGGGTAAGGGCGAAAGATGGGGGTCTCGTATCAATGGTGTGACGGGCATTGGTACGAGTACCGGTGTTATAAAACGGAAAGTTACTACTATAAAATGTGGATTGTAATTGAAAATTTCCAAAGCATATGTGCATTGGCTGATATATTATTGACTTGAAATTTCTGTGTGATTGTGTTTTATTTATTACACCCGTATAGTTGTGATAATTGAGGTGATTGTGTATTATGTCGATATTGATTGAGTGAGATGCATCATCATCCCCTTATTTTTGAAATAATATTGTATACATGCATTGACATGAGATTGAGTATAAGATGGGCACGTGGAGATCGTCCGTGCTGGGGATGGTAAGATGTTAAGATTGTAATTTGGGCACGTGGAGACCGTCCGTGCGGAAATTGTTTGATATTATGATGGTGTGTTGAGATCGTCCGCACAGACACGTGGAGATCGTCCGTGTCGGTATATGGATCTCGCGAGTCCCCCATGGGTCATGAACTCTCGATGTATTTCCGAGGAGTATCATGTATATACGGTTGAGTGAGTACTGGGTATTCTGAGACATATCATTACATGGTATCATATTGCATTGCATTTCATC
>NC_028641.1:6979336-6994758 GCF_001406875.1 Solanum pennellii | reverse complement strand
TACAAGAGCAATGTCTAGTAGAGTCTTGCGGATCGGTATGAAGACGTCCATACCTATCTTCAGAGGCTATAAAACATTTAGGAAATATTCTGTTCTTTTATTTATTATCGTGCACACTTGACCTTGTAGAAATTCTAATCTTGATATCTCATTCTCTCTCAGATGGCGAGGAATCGTACATCGGCAAGTGGTGGTCAGGATCCTATTCCTGCGCCTGCTTCTGGGAACACTATCCGAGGTAGAGGTCTGGGACGAGCTCGAGGTCGGGGTAGGGGCCGTATTGCAGCACCTGTGGATGGTCAAGTACCAATAGCTACCCAGGGTCGTGATAGGACCGCACATCCTGATTCAGAGGTTATTCATGGGGATGTGCAAGATCGTGTCGAAGGGGATGGGCCAGCTCAGGCTCCACCCAGTACTGTTGTCCCCCAGTGCTTCAAGATACCTTGGCTCGTATGTTAGGAATCCTAGAGGGGATGGCCCAGGCAGGAGCTTTGCCTGTCACTTCTGATGGCTCACAGACCCGTGTTGGAGGTCAAACTCCAGATCCGATAGTTGCTCCAGATTCTCAGACTCCCAGGACTCAGCCAGCTGCCGCTGTAGCTCCTCGTTTGGATAGTATGGAGTTTCCAGATATGACATCACATTTGGTGAACAGGCCTTCTATGACTATTGATGAGCAAAAGATGTTTGGGAGGTTCAGACTAATGAATCCTCCTACTTATACTGGTGACTTAGCTGAGGATGCATATGAGTTTATAGTTAGTTGTCATGAGAGGTTGCATAATCTTGGATTAGTGGAGTCTCATGGAGTTGACTACACAGCGTTTCAGATGACTGGCTCTGCTAAGCAGTGGTGGAGGGATTATATTAGTAGTAGGCCAGCTGGATCCCATCCACTATCCTGGACTCAGTTTTCTCAGGTAAGTCTATCCAAATTTGGTCCACGCAGTGAGAGGGAGCGCAAGAGGGCCGAGTTTGAGGGTTTGCAGCAAAATGGTATGTCAGTTGCAGAGTATGAGGGTAAGTTTCATTCCTTGGCTAGGCATGCTTCAATGATACTTCCCACAGAGGCTGAGAGAGTGAGAAGGTTTGTTAAGGGGCTGATTATTCCGATCCGTCCAGGAGTTTCTCAGGTTGCTGCTTCTGGTGTTCCATTCCAGAAAGTGGTAGATGCTGCTAAGGAGTTTTGAGCAGCGAGAGGGCAAGAGGACTCGTTATTCAGGTGATTATGGTGGTGCTCTGCCTAGGAGTCGGGGTGACTTGGGCAGAGGTTGTCACCCTCAGCCCAGCAGACCCATTCATGCTGCTATACCAGCGTCTGAGGCTGGTTACGCTGGGCATAACTCTTCGAGCTCGGTGCATACTTTGCAAGGTTCATCTTCTAGACCTATAGTTCGTGGAGGGCATTCTGGTCATTCAGGTTCCTCTCATCAGCCTGCGTCTCGTAGGGGCTGTTTTGAGTGTGGTGATATGGGACACTTTGTGAGAGACTGCCCTAGGACCAGACGTGGTGGCTTACATCAGGGTTCTCAGGCTTCGACTTCCAGGGCTGCACAACCTCCATCTAGGGGTGGTGCACAGAATGATGGAGGTGGTTCTCATTCAGGTAGAGGTGGTTCTCCTTCTGGTCGAGGTGGCGGTCGTGGAGGTTCACAATCTGATGGAGGTCGTTCTCACTGTTATGCTTTTCCAGGTAGGCCAGAGGCTGAAGCCTCAGATGCTGTTATCACAGGTATTATTCCGGTTTGTCATCGACCAGCTACTGTATTATTTGATCCAGGCTCTACTTATTCTTATGTGTCCACATATTTTGCTCCTAGTCTGGATATATTGTGTGAGTCTCTTGATTTGCCGATACGTGTTTCTACTCCTGTCGGGGATTCTGTAGTTGTAGATCGGGTGTATCGATTATGTACTGTTACCTTGATGGGGTATGAAACTCATGCAGATTTAAAGGTCTTAGATATGATAGATTTTGATGTGATTCTCGGTATGGATTGGTTATCTTCTTACCACGCAATTTTAAATTGTCATGCCAAGACAATCACTTTAGCTATGCCTGGAATTCCTATAATAGAATGGAGAGGTTCTCTTAGTCACCCTTCTAAGGGTGTGATATCATTTCTTAAGGCTCGTCAGTTGGTACAGAGAGGATGTTTGGCTTACTTGGCCCACATTCGAGATACTAGTATTGAGACTCCTATGCTTGAGTCTATTCCAGTAGTGAGTGAATTTTCAAAAGTATTTCCGACCGATTTGCTAGGTCTTCCACCAGATCGTGATATTGATTTTTGTATTGATGTGGAGCCAGGCACTCGGCCTATTTCCATTCCTCCTTATCGTATGGCACCGGCTGAATTGAAAGAGTTGAAGGAGCAGTTACAGGATTTGTTGAGCAAAGGTTTTATTAGACCGAGTGTATCTCCTTGGGGTGCTCCAGTGTTATTTGTGAAGAAGAAAGATGGATCTATGCATATGTGTATTGACTATCGGCAGTTGAACAAGGTAACCATCAGAAATAAGTATCCGATACCTCGTATTGATGATTTATTTGATCAGTTGCAGGGTGCTTCAGTTTTCTCCAAAATTGACTTGAGATCTGGCTATCATCAGCTGAAGGTTAAGGCGGAGGATATCCCTAAGACGGCTTTTCGAACACGTTATGGCCATTACGAGTTTTTGGTGATGTCTTTCGAATTGACTAATGCCCCAGCAGCTTTTATGGACTTGATGAATGGAGTTTTAAGACCGTATTTGGATTCCTTTGTTATTGTCTTCATAGACGATATATTGATATACTCACGCACCAAGGAGGAACATGAACATCATTTGAGGATCGTGCTTGGGATTCTAAAGGAGAAAAAGCTTTATGCAAAGTTTTCAAAGTGTGAGTTTTGGCTTAGTTCAGTAGCATTCTTAGGACATATAGTGTCCAAGGAGGGTATCATGGTGGATCCTAAGAAGATCGAGGCAGTTAGATATTGGGTCAGACCTGCTTCAGTTACTGAGATTCAGAGTTTCTTAGGCCTTGCTGGTTATTATAGACGGTTTGTAGAGGGTTTCTCATCTATTGCATCACCATTAACTAGATTGACACAGAAGGAAGTGACTTTTCAGTGGTCTGACGAGTGCGAGGTTAGTTTCCAAAAGCTTAAGACTTTATTAACTACTGCTCCGATTTTGACCCTACNTGTAACGACCCGCTAGGTCGTTTTGAGAATTAGGACTATTTTGACTCTTTCTGAAAAATTTAAAGGGGGTATTTTAACTATTGATAACTACAAGTACCTAGTTGATGAAACTTTTATTAAATAAGTAATATAGATAATAGATTAGTGGGGTTTCACGGTTAACAAACTCTTCTTCAGAAAATAAAAGAGGTGGAGGCAGAAACTTACCTTAAGCGACGAACGAGAGGAAAAACAATAAGAATTGCTCAGGTAAACGCAAGCAATTTTCATTCTTTCTCAGTTCTGCACATTAAAGTAGGTTGTCAGAGGGCATTAGATTGTTGTTATTATTATATTCTTCTGTTGTTTATTAAGGGTGTTTTTTTTTTTGTTTTCATGGGTAAGATGCAGTGTATAGTGAGTTGAGAATTTATTTATTATCACGGATTGGGATTTCTAGGGACGTTAGTGTGGTTATTAGGTGATAGTCTAATAAAATCCTAATCGCTAATGGTTATCCCATGTAGTATTATATAAGGTTGAAATTTGAATACAGACGTAGTGTGAAATCTGGAAATTTGATCTGCAAATTTTTCTCCCTTATAATTTTTTTTTGCATAAGAATGACGGGGGAAAAGGATTGAGCCAATCATTGGGCAATGATTGCCGATGATTGGCATTTGACAAACAATTTGGAGAATTGTCACTTGTTACAGAATGACAATTAGGAGGAAAAAAATATATATAAACAAACAGGGGTAATGTTGCAGGCTTGCGACGTTGTGCACCGTTAATGGGTGGAATTATTCTTATTTTATTCATTTATAAAATTAACTTACTAGTTTTTGATATATTGAGATAGGTAATTAATTATTGGATATATATTGTATGATCTAACATTGAATTTTAGGATATTTAAGAAATTAAGGTTAAATTCTTGGCTTGAAATTTGACAAATTGGCATATAAATTATCTCAAGATTTGACGTTTGATTAGAGATATGAGTGAGTTTAGGTCTATGATATACCTATAATAATTTGAATGTCCACAAACTCGCTTACTTATGAATATTGCATCATTGGTAGATCGTGAACATTCCAAAACTTAACGAAAAGGGAAGGAACTATCTTAAGGATTCGTGACACAAGCTCGACATTTGAGGTATGTTAAGACTTTTAGACTTGTTGAAGGACGTTTTCCTAATTAAAGATTTAAAAAATGAAAATAGACAAGGGGTAAGGGCGAAAGATGGGGGTCTCGTATCAATGGTGTGACGGGCATTGGTACGAGTACCGGTGTTATAAAACGGAAAGTTACTACTATAAAATGTGGATTGTAATTGAAAATTTCCAAAGCATATGTGCATTGGCTGATATATTATTGACTTGAAATTTCTGTGTGATTGTGTTTTATTTATTACACCCGTATAGTTGTGATAATTGAGGTGATTGTGTATTATGTCGATATTGATTGAGTGAGATGCATCATCATCCCCTTATTTTTGAAATAATATTGTATACATGCATTGACATGAGATTGAGTATAAGATGGGCACGTGGAGATCGTCCGTGCTGGGGATGGTAAGATGTTAAGATTGTAATTTGGGCACGTGGAGACCGTCCGTGCGGAAATTGTTTGATATTATGATGGTGTGTTGAGATCGTCCGCACAGACACGTGGAGATCGTCCGTGTCGGTATATGGATCTCGCGAGTCCCCCATGGGTCATGAACTCTCGATGTATTTCCGAGGAGTATCATGTATATACGGTTGAGTGAGTACTGGGTATTCTGAGACATATCATTACATGGTATCATATTGCATTGCATTTCATCCCATCATTCATTCTTGATGATTATATGTTTCGTTTGGTGTTTGGAAAATACTTAATGTTGATTTCCTTTATGGATGAAACTTAAATAGTAAGTGTAATATATATATATATATACTTGTGTAATTTAAAAATTTATTTTCTTATATAACTCCCGTCACTACTTCTTCGTTGTCGGTCAATGAGTCATACTGGGTACACGTGGTTTCGTACTCATACTACACTTGTTGCACTCTTTGTGGTGCAGATTCGATTCCGAGTAGGAGCACATCTCGTGGAGCAAATTGAGTCCGAGCTTGAAGTTCTTGGAGTTGTGGTGAGCTGCTTGGAAGTTCCGTGGCCCACACCTCCCTCTATCTTTTATTTATTCTGTTATTAGTATTCAGACAGGATATCCCTTATGTTAGATTTGTCATTTAGTTTCAGACTTGCATCGAATATTAGAAGCTCTTGTACTTAAGACACCAATTCTTGGGGTGATATATTTTAGCTTCCGCATTTCGTACTTATAAGGAACTCAATGTTGGAGATTCTTGCTAAGTGTTAGTCTTTTTACTCATTTGTTGGTTTAGTTGGGTTGATATATTGGGTTGGCTTACCTATTGGTTGGGAACATAGGTGCCATCACGACTTGCAAATTTGTGTCGTGACAATACTTTTATTTTGTCTTATATTTTACGCTATTCTGCCTCTTAATTTATTTTATTTTATTTTCGTATGATTTTGAAGTAGTGTTACTATTAAAACTTTTATAGGATGTGTAAACCTAAAGTTTTCTATCAATGAATTTAGATGCCTTCCTAACCAAAACTAAATTAAGTCTAAGGTTGAAAGTAAATCAAACCAATATCACATTCTAAAAAAGATAAATTTCCCTACAAGTACAAGGCTGCAATCTTACCTATTTTTGCACCTAAAGCAACGAATATGAGTTGTATGTTGTCGGATTGTACTACTCCAAAATTTCGATTTATTTAATGTGGGCCATCTTCAAACTGTCGTATTGGGACCATCTTCAAAGTGAATTTTTTTTAGGAGCCATGAAAAGAAAAGGGAGAGAAGGTGAAGGTGAAGGTGAAAAGGTAACTTTTTATAAAGTGGAATAAAAAGTTCCACTTTATAAAGTGGAAGAAAAAGTTCCGTTATATATTAAAAATAAACGTTATGACACTAACGGAAAACGTTTAGAAAATTGGATATAGTGGAACTTTTTTTTCCACTAAGCTTATTTTAGTTACTTACTAAAATAGTGGCTTATTTTGGTTACTTTTATATTTTTATGTATTTTGGTTCTCAACTCCCTTTTAGAAGATAAATTAAGTCTCGAGATCATTAAGTGCGTTTGTTATTCATATTTTACAATAATTTAATGAGCCCGTATAGGTCTAAATGATTAAGATTTATAACAAGTTTTTATATTATCAAGATGTCTATTTGAGAATTTCTACAAAAAGAAAAAAAAATAATTCACCGCCATTCCATCTACTTTCACCCACCAATCTACAACCTTATTTCAGCCACAAACTATCACCACCATTTACCATCTACAACCATTATCCTCAACCCAACTACCGCACTACTACCGTCAGTCATCAAAATCAATTGTGATTACTATTTGATAAATCAACAGTTTTAACTATTTTAGTATTCAAAACATAATACAACATTTTAATATTCAAACACACATTCAGATTCAAACGTTTTAATCTTAATAAAAACAAATAAATCTAAATGAATAAACAACCAAGTACTAAATTACCAAAAAGAATTCTTATAGAGTGATAATAATGATTTTAAATTCGAGTTATAGATATATTGATGCCTTTGTCAAGAAAACTCTCGCAGTAATATGACATTTGATGATGCGCACAAATCTAAATTTATTGGAGAGTATGTTTAGTATTGTTATAGAAAAGCCAAAAACACTTATTTTGAGGAAAGAAATACTTCTGTTGAAAAATATGGCGTTTAGCTAATTAATAAAAGTGCTTTAAAATTGAAGTAGAATCAATTTTTCTGATGTTAGGAAGAAGCTAAAATTTTCTGCTTCTTAAAAAAAAAAGTAAAACTAAAAAATTATTTTTCTCAAGACTAAAATATCATTTTCATATATACATATTTATCAATATATCTCTTATTAATTAAGTAACATGTTTCATTAGTTTCGTAAAGTCATTTAAGAATTTCTTTTTTATATAATATGTTTGTACTTATTTTACGTTTATATATTATTATTTTATGTATTATATATTGTTTCATCTATTATTTTGTAGAATTAGAAAACTGTAACAACTGTTTTTGCAAGACCAGAAAAAAACAATTAAATAAATTAGCCTCCCAAAAATATATAATACTAATTGAAAATATAAATATGTTCATTTTAATTTAATAAAAAACACATTTTAAAAAGCCATATAAAAAAATATTTTTAAAGATAAACTATTTTTAACAATAATGTCAAACATGCTCTGAGTCCTCTAATATAATGTGAGAACTTTCTTGAAAAAACTTAGCACTAGATTATTATTGAAGAACAAAAATCTATCTTACCTAAGGACAAGACATCCAATATTCTAATTATAATTCTAATTTATAGAGGAATCTAATATACTACATATTGTTTGTGATCCCAGCTGACCTCATATGTTGAGTTGTAGCTTACTAATATTGGAGATAAATACAAATTACAATTAGGTATATCCACACCTAATAAAGCTGTTGAATTTAAAAACTAATTAATAGGACAAATATGAGGGTGTGTTTGATAGGAAAGAGAAATATTTTGTATTGGAATATTCTATTTAAAAATATTTTTTTAAAAAAATAAGTTTTTTATTTTTTAAGTATTTGATAAATAAATAAAAAACTAACGGTTTCATAAAATATATTAGAGGTTAGTATTAGGGACATATAAAAAACAATCAAAAAGGAAAAAAAATGTACCGGGAGACTTGCTAGTTTTCGGTGATATTAAGTAAAACTTTAACAAAATCATAATATTTCGTAGGCGTTTGTTCATTAACAAAATCATATTATTATCGGATATTTTTTTTTAATCAATTTCTAAAATAATTTCTTTTTTTCATTTGTTAGTTATATACTATAAAATATTATCAATCTTAATGTAAAAAAAAACTTTTAATAACAAATCATTACCTAAACTGTTAATATAATTTTATAAGCAACAAATTGATAAATTTATTAAATAATAGAGTTACAAGCATATAATATGAATAAAAAAGTCGATAATTTGATATATTTTTAATATAATTTGTAGTACCCTACATCAATATATTTGATGCAATGCTACTTGAAAATAATAAAAGAAACTATTTTTTTTATAATTTATTTTGTTTAACACTTTCAATTATTTACTCCTACTTTTTTTTTAAAAAAGTATTATTCTAACTAATTGGAGAAAATGAGTATAAAAGGAGTTCAAGAAAAGAATAACATAATTACGTTAATGTTATCCGACAAAATATATGAAGGCAAAATAAAAATATTTTCCCAATTTCTTCTGAAAAGGTTAAAGAGAATAAATTTTAGTGTATTATATTTTTTATTAATTATAATTTTTTTTAAAAAACAAATAAATAAAAGACCCCAAAATTGGAGTTCTTATTGGCCTAGCCATTGTCCATAATGCTTTTGTCTCGTGAACACCAAATATTCCATAGCTAGGCGTGTTATTAATAATAAAATACTTATAAAAAATATGATGGTATAATTATTAAAATAACTCAAATTCCAAGAATGTTTTGGTATGTAGTACATTTAAATTTTCTACTCAATTATATATTGGTATATATAAAATAAAACACAGGGAATAATTATCTTTAAGAATATTGAATAGATTAGATAATTCATGTTAAATAATACTACGAATATCTCAACCCCCAATGATGGATCTACATTATACCCTAATTAGCACGTGAAAAGCTTTTGGACAAGATCATGATTTTAATCTCAAATTTTTTATAAGTGTGATTTGAGATTTCAAATATCCATCGTATTACTTTTTACGATAAAATTTGATTCAATAATTTATATTTTATTTTTTAAAAAGGTTATTATTTTAAATTTTGTCAAAGAAAAAAAAAATTATATCATAATGAACATATTGTTTATACTATATGAAAAAATTATATCAAAGAATAAGTTGTTATCACTATTATTGACTTGTGAATTTAACAATTTGTATGTATGTGATAGGTCTAGTCTGAATTAGGTGGGTTTGTTTAAAGAAAAGTTTGAATGAGATTGACTACTACTCGACAACATAATGCAACATGCAAGTGGATGTCTACTTTAATTTTGTTTTTTCTTCTTATATAGTTACCTTCTTGGACTGATTTTGATACATAATCACCATTTTTTAATTGTATAGATTCCCTTATTCAAAAGCAAATTATCATTGTAAATGAATTGTACGATGGATTTAGTTGATATGATCTTGATATTAGTATTTTTTCAAAAATCAATGTTGTCCTTTATCTCGCATATAGAAATGGTTGATTTATCTCGCATATAGAAATGGTTGAGAGACGTCTTTATATGAATACATTATGCTAGGATGAGCTAGGCTTCGTGGTGAAACTTGACTCGTCTTTACATAATCAAGCTTCTTTTCTTTCTTTGGAGTTGAATTTCGCTAACCTCTCTTTTGTGAAATTCTTGAAGCCCGATTAAATCTGAATTCACGTTGAAAAGTCTTACATCGATATTCACATCAAAATAATCTTAAATTTGTTAGCATGCTTGAAACTAAGATGAAAACAAGATAAAAAAAAAAAGGTAAAAAGCTTTTTAGTATACTCCCAAATGTGAAACATGGAATATGAAAGTAAAAAGACCATTTGACAACAAATAACCTTACTATATTAATACATTAAACGGCCTTAAAAAGTCGAATAATATACCAATGTCATTTTTAGTTCAATAAAAAAATAGAAATCCAATTAATTGGATAGATGTAGAAATTACTAGTGCTTCATCAGTAATCGCAAATTTAGTTGACGGGTTAAAAGGCGATAAGTAAAGAATCATCACTTCAGTGCTTGTGATTTTCTTTTTCGTTCCGTAAATTAGCATATATACAAATATGAGTTCAGAGTCTAAAGGGTGAAAAATGTTATCGAAATTCTAAAATGGTATATAAAATTTTTTTTTAATCAAAACGATAAAATCGCTCACGAAATAGCAATTTTATCCGCCGGAAAAAACAAAATCACTATTATAACGGCGATTTGTTAAATTCGATTTGAGAGCGGTTTTCAAAATATTTTTTTTTTAATCTTTGTAATATGTCGCTGCCTCAGCAGCGACTTAGGTTTAATTTTTTTTATTATTAACTTTTGCTTCTTTTTTAAAAAAAGAAGTTTAAATCAATTTTTTTTATATCACCAACAATTTTTAATTAATTTTTTTGTAAAAAATAAATTAATCAAAAAAAAAATTAGCGATTTGATTTTGAAAAATAAATAAATAAATTTAATTAAAAATCGCTGCCTTGACAGGGATTTGATTTTAAAAAATAGAAAATAAAAATTTGATTTAAACTTTTTTTAAAAAAAAAAAAAAGAAGCAAAAGTTAATAATAAAAAAAGTTTAAACTTAAGTCGCTGCTGAAGCAACGACATTAGAAAAATTATTTAAAAGAAGATTTATTTTGACAATCGCTCATTCGGAAGTGATTTTGTTTAAAAAAAAAATTTTTTTAAAAAAAAAGAAATCAAATTAACAAATCGCTGCGATAGCAGCGATTTTGCTTTTTTCGACGATCAACATCGCTATTTCGTCAGTGATTTTGCCGTTTTGGTTAATAACAAATTTCATATACCGTTTTAAAATTTTTGTTAATATTTTTCACCCTATAAGCTCCAGACTCATACAAATATAATGGAGAAACTTTCAAGTAAATACTTGAACATGAAATATTGCACACATAATTCAATATACTCTATTATACAATATTATATTTGAACACATATACAGTATATGTCAACCTTGTATACAAGTGTATGGTAATATATAAGAGATAATTATGTATAAATATAAGCTAAACCGAGTGTAATATTATATAATATTTATATTAGATTAATGATATAAATATTTTCTCCCAATAGACAAAGCATAATCCTAATAGTAAAAAAGGAAATAAATTCGCACTTGTCACCCACTACTTTTTATCATCCCATTTACGGCTCTTATTTCTTTTGTCTTTGTCTTTTTTGAGAAAAATATAATCAGTGTAAAAAATATTTTTTATTAGAAATCTTTTATCTTATTCGTTAATTTATACGATTAAATTATTTACTTAATATTCGAAATTTACGAATTTAAATTTATAGGAGATAAGAGGAGGAATTGAAATTTACTAATTTAGATTTGCACCGGATAAGAGGAGGAATTGCTCTTTTGTTCATATTAAACGTATTTTTGGACGTTTTTACTATTAAATTACTTTAAACTTTTAGAAAATTGTTAAAACAATTTCTATATTTACATAGAGTTTTTAATTATTTTACATTTTCTAATCAAATAATTTAAAAATAAACAAAAGAATAATAATAAAAAGTAACATTTAATTTACTTCCTTAAATATTTTTTTATAAAATATTTAAAACTTTAACAATTCACTTAATATAAACACGAGTAAAAGAAACATGGATTAAGAAAAATATTTGTTGTCATACTACTATGTGTGGAGGCAATATGTAGTGCATCCTCGTACGTTCTTTCTATATATATATATATATATAAATTCTTTATTTGTCAAACTATCAAAAATATTTAAAAAATTGTATTTAAAAATGTTTGAGTTACACAAAAATTTGAAACTCACTATATATAGAAAATCATCTTATCTTAGATAATTATTAATGTGAAAATTATCGAACATATCAAAAAAGTTATATTTAAATATATTCTAGACATACAATATTCAAAATTCTTATTTACTTAAAAGCATAAAATATTTATATTTTTACTATATATATAAAAATGTATTTTTAGAAAGAAAGAAATTTAGAGTCCCTATCCACCCACGTTGGATTCCATTAAAAATTGACTAGTGGTACAAAATCATAGCATTCTTTAGTGATGTCACGTAAAATTAATTATCTATTTATATATTGTGATTATTCATATAGAGAATATCAGTGCAACTACATTTCATACAAGCAGACTTGCCTATATTTTTAGTTTTAGAATATTCACCCAAAACATAGAGACAAGTATTAAAGATATAAATTTTTTTAATAATATAAAGTAGATTCCACTCTCTTTGGAGTCCCCACCATAAACTCCTACTTTAAATAAAAATAAAAATAAATTGCATTATTGCACGTTACAGTCCTAATAGGACACTTCAGCTGAAAATGACAAGAAATGGGAGTTGGTGAAAGATACGTGTTGATGGAAATTTTGAAGTAACATTTCGAAAAATTTTATTATTTTTTGTGTTTTTAAAAAAGGACGATTGAGTTTTTTTTTTAATTTGTTTAAAAAAAATATTATGTATTTAAGACCTAACATTTGATATATTTAATATAACTTTAATTTAAAATCATGAGATTGAAAATTTCTCTTTATTTTTTTAAAAATTTCGTACTTTGTTAAACTAGCTTATTCTTTTTGAAATATATATTTGAAATCGACTTCAAAATAATATTGGTGTATTGGACTAAAAGCAGTTTGAACATGATCAGTGATAAATTATATTATTTATACTTAAAATATTTTTTTAGGTATATATAGTCGCTATTAACCTCTCTTCACTGTTTCGTGTGTGTACTTTTTCGAATTTTGAATCCCTTATTTAAAGTTTTGATTCTGCCACCAGACATGATGATACCAATAAAGAATGTTCAAGGAAATTGGTTCAGTGGAATGAATAGTGTCGAAGATGTGTTTGCTAGAGATCGACCTCGATGGATTTCTAAAGTCACAAAATGATCTTAGTTATATATGATCCTACAATATCGTGCACGCAATAGAGAAATATTAGTTGGCACTCAAGTGAACGACAACCATTTGGTCATAGTACTTTAAAGTTCAAGTAAAAATTTTCTATTAATTGATGTATTATCTTTGTAACCTATAAATATAGTATCATACAATTGTATGGGATGCAATTTCCAACAATACAAAAGCACTATGCTCTTGTGCGTTGTTTTGTTACTGGTTAAAGTTATGCAGATATTAGTTATGCAGGGTTTAGTTATGTGGGTATTAATTATGCAGAGTTTAGTTATGCAGGTATTAGCTATGCAAGGTTTAGTTATGGAAGTATTAGCTATGCAGGGTTTTGTTATGTAGGTATTAATTATGCAAGTTTAATTATGTTGAGTTTAGTTATGCAGGTATTAGCTATGTGGATATTAGTTATGTAGATATTATTTAGTTAGTTACTTAGTGATTACAATACATGAGTTATTAATTATTGAATATTAAACTTGTTATAAATTATTAATATATATTATTTACAAAATAATAGTACATGCTAATAAAATGTGAAATATATTGAATAATATATAATGCTAATAGTTGATTAGCATATGTACCATCAAAAAATATACAATCAATTTCTAATATAAAAAATTATTTATATTTGCATAATCAATCAAAACGGTAAGTATAAAAAGAAATAAAAATAATCTATATATAATAAGAAATAAAAACAACACATGTGGATAGGAAACAATACAATTTCCAATTAAAAATAAATAAATTAAAAGAAACAAAAATGGTCTAAATATAAAAATAAAAAAAACTATATATAGAAATACAATAAAGTTTTCAATTAAAAACAATAAAATAAATTAACAGGATAAATATGTAATTTATCACTTTAATACATGTATGTATTAATACTCACATAACTTATTCTACCTTCTACCCTGCATAACTTTATACATACATTCTCTCATAAGTTATGTTGTTATTAATTATGTATGACTATAAGAATGCAACCAAACATTGTATAAGTGATGTTGATTTTTCAACCTAATAAAAAACTTTTACCAAACATAGTTAAACTAATGCAATGTTTTATACATAAATAACATGCCCTCTTATACCGTAACCAAACGATCCCTAAATTTTTCATATTTTCTATTCAGTTTTTACTAATTCATGAACAACGTCATTATATCGTCGTCAGATCTAGCAAAAATGTTGAGCATTAGATTTCTAATGCTTCCTACGACTTTTGTACTTATCTTATTATCTTTGTTTAGTATATTCAAATATTTTTGAATAAATTTGATTGTTTATATTCAAATCTAACAAGTTAAATCAAGATGTGGGCTCATAGTCTAATTATATCTCTTATAGTATGTTTCCACATTTCTCTACATTTATCATCTAAATGTAGACGTTCTTGGTTGACCAACACTTTACCCCATCCAACAAAGTTGGTCTAATAATCACTTTGTAGAACTTATCTTTCGGCCTGGATTATAAACTCTTATTGTTCAGTACCCTAAATGTGAGCCTACATTTCACCAATCCTAATTCAATATGGTGTGGAACATGATCATCAATGTCCCTATCTTTTTGGATTATGGACCTAAGATACCTAAGACTTTCTCTCGTAGATAACACTCACTCATATATGATTCAAGGTTCAAAGTTACCAACTAATTTTTTCAACACTGTTAGTGTGCTTACTTTTTTTCAAACTTTCAAACCCCATAAACGAAAATTTTGAATCTGTCAAATTCGAAAAATTATATTATTTATATATAATTAAATTATTTTTTTAGGTATTTGTAGGAGATGTTGAACCCCTTCGCTCCTTCATATGTCTATTTCTAAATATTTTAAATCTATTAATATTGAAAATTCTAACTCTACCACTATTTTTGATAATCTTATTAAAATCCAATTAACTTCAAATAACCGCCGGAAAAACTTAAATGGTGCATGTGATTGATAGCCGTAATAATAATTTGCACTTTGAAAAGAGCTAAAGAGTTTTAAAAGTAAGGTTTGTACGAAATCTAAAAAGTTGAACAGAGCGATGTTTGATCACTCAATTCCAATAAAAGTTGGCGAAGCGATAAGGGTCTCAAAAAGCAATTTCAAAGAATCCACTTTAAATTTTCTTTTTTTACCTTTTTTCCCCTTATCATCTTTTCTCAAAAAATAAATAAATTAATTATTTAAAAATATTTTCTTTTTTTAATCTTACTCTTATCTTTGAGTAATAATATAAAACATTAATAAACAAAACTGTAATTTTAAAATACAATTAATAAAAACATTAGAGTAAGATATAATTAAACAAATATTTAATATATAGTAAAAATATTTTTTCTCTTACTTTTCAAACTTAGAGAATTTTTCAATGATATATTATAGACGGACGAAAATAATAAGCAAATTGGAAATTGAAAGTCAATACTTAATATA
>NC_028641.1:6943445-6978232 GCF_001406875.1 Solanum pennellii | reverse complement strand
TATATATATATTATATATATGAATTATTAGAGCACCTAGAAACTTTTTGTGATAGTGGATACTAATATATTTTAAAATTAATATTATACAAAAAAAAAAGGTTGAAAGTTAGTAATATAATATAAATAATATGATTTATTGAATGCAAGAAACTCCTTAGAAATACATTTATTTTTTAAAAATAGAATTATTTAGCTTTCAGTGATGACGAGATTGATGATTTTTTGAGTCCAAATAAAAGTCTTTAACATTAACATAATTACATGTAGATCAAGTTAAATTTAGCCTCCGACCAAATCATTGGTATTTATTTGTTCGTGATTAGGTTCGTAAAAATTCGAAATTTAATGTTAATTTCTTTTAATCTTATTTTTGTTTGGTTTGTACTTTTTGTTCACTTTTAATATGATTTAAGGGATCGTTTGATAGGTTGTATTAAAATAAATAGTTCATATATTATATATGATATTATTTAGTACTATGTTTTATAAGAATTTGGACTTATGTATAACTAATATAGATTAGTTATATGATGTATTAGTTATTACTAATACCTTCCATTTGGAGGTATTAGTAATATATAAGTCATAAGATAAAAATATTCTCAAATCATTTTAATTATTTTGTTCATTTTCTTGATTTTATGTTTTATATTTATACTAATAATTTTTTAAAAATAAATTAGTTTACAAATTATTTAGAGAGAGTTGTTTGTTTCTAAATATATTTAATACAAATTTGAAATGTGAGTTGTTTAATATTTTTACTAATTAAAAGACAAATATATCACTAATTATTTGTACTTTTAGCAATTTAAAAAATTACATACATATTAATACAATTTGCAATTTTTATGTGTAAATGTAGATGATTTATTAAATTTTACCACAGTTGATCGTCTTTTTAATTTTAAAAATAAATGATTTATTTTTTTTAAATTGAAAATTGACATTTTGTGAGTAATTAATTGATTAAGATGAAAATTATTTATCTTCTAACAATTTAAGTAGAAAATTGGAAACATGAGAACACAATTATTTTTCTCATAACTAATTAGAAGGTGATAATTTTTTTTTTTGACAATTATCGATCTTGTCCAATTACATAATAATTCAAGCGTATAATTGAAAAGAAAATTTTTAAAGAACTTTGATTTAAAAACAACTAGAATTAAAAATAATGAGCCAAACACTTAATAATTTCGACAACCTAAATTATTAAGTAGACTACGAGAACTTAATGTATATTCCGGAATATAATAGAAATAGTTAGATAGAGATGAAATATGGGTTAGGTGTTTAAGTAAGGCTCGGGCTACATGTCTGAGTTTGTTGATTTTTATTTTATTATATATAAGCTCTTTGGTAAATAAAAGCAATTTTACTTTAAAAAGATAATCAACAAACAAATAAATGGATACTTCAAAATGTCATATTAAGTTGAGACAACGTAATTTTACAGAAGATTAATACATTATAATTACAATTTATCTATTTTTTTAAAAACAAACATATTCTGCTAATTAAATTTCAGAAGAAGAAAAACAACCAAACAGTTTCACTATTTGAAGGCCTAGTCTAAAATCACAATAGGTATCTAAGGTATGTGGAAATAAATTTATTTCTTTATTAAGTAATCTAAATCTAAATCAAATCAATGTGCATTAATAACATATTTTTTAATTATTTATGTTTATAATAATAATAATAACAATAATAATAATAATAATAATAATAATAATATATCTTTGTTGACATTATTTTTGAAAATTTCTATGTTTTTATGATATGGAGTATACACTAACGATGCGCTTCTCACCATTATCAAAAATAATAATTTATATTTTTTATGTATCAATTTATAAGATATAACTTTAATTTTTAAAGTCAAATAATTTAATTTTAAATATAAATTACAAATAACAATGCTAATAAAAAGAATATAATTTTCTGAGAAAAGAAAGAAATAAGATTGGAGATTACTAGTAATAAAACCAAAATAAATAAATACACACATTTTTGTATATTTGTATTAGCAAAAAATTACATCACCCATTCTAAAAAGGCGTGTTTATTGTGTTTAAAGAGGCTGGTGAGAATTTACAAAGAAGGAAACAAAAGGCAGAAATATTTTTTTTTTGAAAAAGAGATCAGTAGTAATAATGATTTTAGAAATAAACAAAATAGGTAAAAGATTACTAACAATAATGAAGAAATAAATAAATAAATAAGGTATCTTTGATTATTTGCTAAAAAGATAAATATATATACCAATTAAAGAGATGTCCTACCTTACAAAATAAATAAATAAGGTATCTTTGAATATTTACTTAAAAAAAAAAGAAGATAAATGTAAATAACAGTTAAAAAAGATGTGTTATCGATTATTTTTTTTATTATATTTAACTTTAATAGTTTATAAATATATAAATTCGTGATATTTAACTTCACGTTACGTTATTTATTCTAGAAAGAACTCTTCGCAATCCAGATACCCTACCACCCCTGGGCTCTCTTCTTCTTTTTCCTTTTCATTCTCCACTATATAAGTGCCCCACCACCCAACATTTACTCCACTCACGCTTTTTCGTCTTCACTATTCTCCATTGAAAAACTCAAAACAAGTTTTCGCTGAGAGAGGAATCAGTCGGAAGAAGGTGGTGAATTTGTCAAATCGGAGAAGGAGAATAGTGAAGCTCTGTATGTCAGAGGATTACTACTACTACTATTACAGTAACAAGTACTACGGCGGTTACGGTGAACTTACCAATCCATTACAATGGCCTCAGCTCAGGAAAAGACGACGGTTTCTGCCCCTTCACGAAATGCTTCCGCCGCTTCTGAAACTGAATGGACTGCTGGTGGAACCGTAGCTGATGTTTCTGATCTTTCATCCACCAGATCGGCTAGTTCTGCTGCTCCCTCTACTTTGACGGCTGTGATTGACTCTATTGATCGTCCTTCTGCGCAAAATCAGCAGCCTGCTGTGAAAGGTATATTTGCTTTCATGATTTGAATTGTTATTTTGTTGCTCTGTATTTACATGCAGAACTGAAATATCTCGAATCTCGATCGTACCGCCTTGTTTTTGGCTATTCGTAAGATGACTGCTGTTGAAAAATGTTAATTCGTGTTGCTAATAGGTTAAACTTTGAGAGAAAGCGTGTGAAAATACGCATGACTTATCAAGCTAATTTTGTTTCTTTGTGCGGAGCCGTATTTTAGTGGTTTACCTTCTTTCTTCTCATCAGTATGTAAAACTTGCATCCTTCACCTTGATTGCCAATTCACCTTTACTAAATCTGGAGAGAAGAGATAAACGGCATAAAAATGGTGAAAAATCGAGACTGATTTTGTTTATTTGTCACTTTTTCCTTTTGTAAATCACAACTTTTACTCGTGTTTTGTTCCCAGGCAAGGGATATCCTCCGCTCGCCGTCTTCCTCTTTGTGTCAGTCACGAGTTCATTGTTTTTTCTTTTTTTGTTTGACAAGTTCTGGAAAAAGTTTTCTAAGCAATATTTTAGAAAAAAAAAAGCGTGTAAAAGAAAAACATTTTTCGACGGTTGAAATGTTCTTAAAGTTTGTGCTTTCCAGCTGGAAGATGACTTCGCTTTTCATTTCAGGAAGTGTCTCAATACATTTTGTTCCTCCAATAATTTTGAATTTCCCAGAGGTTCTCAGAGCCAAATGCCTAAAAAATCTTATGGTATTGTGGTTTATACATATGAAATTATTATTATTCTTATATGTTGCAGTGGAGTGTGTTTTAATGTAAGCCTTCTCCATTTTCCTTAAATCATTTAATCACAATTTAAGCAACAACATACTCAACAAGAGTGGTGTGGGAAGGGTAGGATGTACACATGCCTTACCCATGGGGTGGAGAGGTGGTTTCCAATAGACTCTCAACTCAATCACAACTTAAAGCACCAGACAATATTTTATACTGCTGAAGTCTAGTCTAGCACCAAAGTGGTCAGGACTTGGAAGCCAAACCTATAGAACAAATTTGATTACATAATTACAAAATTTGAGAGTTGAAATAAATCCAAGGTTTGGCCAGAATGCACTGTAGATACTTGGGCAGTTCAGTCAGAGCTCGAGAGTTTAGATTTCCAAATAATCTACGGTTTGGCTGCAAAGTGTTTTAGGTATCTGGACCGTTAGTCTTAGTCATCAACTTGGAATGACAAGTTTATATCAAGAGTTGGTGTGCAAGGAACGTTGAGAAAATTTGTGGCTCATTCACGAACAATTGTTCAAATTTGATGTTGACAGGACTGCCTACCTTATTGAGGGCTCAAACTCACCATCCTTTGGACCCCTTAACTGCTGCTGAAATTTCTGTGGCCGTGGCAACTGTCAGGGCAGCTGGAAGCACTCCCGAGGTCATTATTTATTCTATGCATATGGATGTTTTTTGTTTCTATTCTCTTATTATCAATATTTATCAGTGTACTTCGATGTTTAGGTGAGAGATAGCATGCGCTTTGTTGAGGTTGTTTTGGTGGAACCAGATAAGAGTGTGGTTGCTTTAGCTGATGCATACTTCTTTCCTCCTTTTCAACCATCTTTATTGCCGAGAACAAAAGGTGGGCCTGTAATTCCCAGTAAACTTCCTCCAAGGAAAGCTAAACTGATTGTTTATAACAAGAAATCAAATGAGACCAGCATATGGATTGTTGAGCTCTCACAGGTTCATGCTGTCACTCGAGGAGGCCACCACCGTGGCAAAGTCATTTCATCTAAAGTCGTGCCCGATATACAGCCACCAATGGTAGGTGCCTATGTTAACTTATAAGTTGAATATCATGTTGAAAATTTTAAGAATTTTTGCTAGGTGATTTTACCAGGGTCTTGATTAACATTGCCACCAATTATTTCCACTAAATTGGGCCTGAGTGAATTATCAAGAGCTATAAGAAAGCTATTTTGATGTTTGGAGTACTTTTATGCTTGTGTTTACTTGTGACCAAAAAGCCACAATAGTGGCTTCAGTAGTTGTGTGCTCTACATACTTGTGGCTTTTCTTTTTTCTCCAGTGGAAGAATGGAAGAAATACAGTTATAATGTTTGGTCACACAAGAATTAGAACCCTGTTTTACTGCTGCGCCCAAAAGAGAAATGTCATCTGTTAACTGTATTGCAGGATGCTGTTGAATATGCTGAATGCGAAGCCGTGGTGAAGGATTTCCCTCCTTTTCGTGATGCAATGAAGAAGAGAGGAATAGATGATATGGATCTTGTGATGGTCGATGCCTGGTTGGTTGCTCTGTTCTTTAAATCTCTCTGTAAACAGCATTGCATGTGATCTCTTACTATATTATATAGCATTGTTTATAGTATGGCTTAGATATAATAACACTCCTAGTTATTCAGGTGTGCCGGTTACTTCAGTGATGCTGATGCACCTAACCGCCGTCTAGGAAAACCTCTTATCTTTTGTAGAACTGAGAGTGACTGTCCTATGGAAAATGGCTATGCTCGCCCAGTTGAAGGAATTCATATAGTTGTTGATATGCAGAATATGGTTGTGATAGAGTTTGAAGATCGTAAAGTGGTTCCATTACCACCGGCTGATCCATTGAGAAATTACACTGCCGGTGAAACGAGAGGAGGAGTTGACCGAAGTGATGTTAAACCTCTTCTTATTGTTCAACCTGAAGGTCCTAGCTTCCGTGTCAATGGACACTTTGTTGAATGGCAGAAGGTACTTTTTTTTTTTAACAATATATCATTTTTCTGTTTTTCTGTGGATGATTTAATTACTTCTATACCAATTATTATTATACTATGCAGTGGAACTTTCGTATTGGTTTTACCCCCAGGGAGGGCCTGGTTATCTATTCTGTTGCGTATATTGATGGTAGCAGAGGCCGTAGACCTGTTGCTCATAGACTGAGCTTCATTGAAATGGTTGTGCCCTATGGGGATCCAAATGAGCCACATTACAGAAAAAATGCTTTTGATGCAGGGGAAGATGGGCTTGGTAAAAATGCACATTCCTTAAAAAAGGTCAGGAAATATCTTATTGGCATTGTGAAATGCATCTTCCATGTATAATATTCAGTGAAATTAACTTTGCGATCACATATGAGTGCTCACTTTTATTGCAGGGTTGTGATTGCTTAGGTTACATTAAATATTTCGATGCGCATTTTACAAATTTCACTGGCGGTGTTGAGACAATTGAAAATTGTGTCTGCTTACACGAGGAGGATCATGGAATCTTATGGAAGCATCAAGATTGGAGAACTGGTTTAGCTGAAGTACGACGCTCCCGACGGTTAACTGTGTCTTTCATCTGTACCGTGGCAAACTATGAATATGGATTTTACTGGCATTTTTATCAGGTGGTTTACCCTTCTATAAATAAGAGCTAAATTGTTGGTTTCATTGGTTGCATAATCTCTTCCCGATGTCATGTGATTTACTTGTTTTAGCTAAATTAAGCTGGTGGTGCTTCAATTTGTAGCATTGTTTGCTTTTAATTTGAGCATGCATTTCCATGTTTCTAGACTGTACATTCATCACTTCAGTAAGGCAGGAGTTCCACTTTAAATCACATTAGTAGTCTGTAGTTCCTTTATAGAGGAGAAAATGTGGAGCTATTTTGTCCATATGGATTTTTAGATTTGGATATTCAAACATCAATTTCTTATTTCTCATCACAGGATGGGAAGATCGAGGCTGAGGTCAAGCTGACTGGAATTCTCAGCTTAGGTGCTCTTCTACCAGGGGAAGTTCGAAAATATGGAACAACTATTGCACCTGGCTTGTATGCACCTGTACATCAGCACTTCTTTGTGGCTCGCATGGATATGGCTGTTGATTGCAAATCCGGGGAATCACATAATCAGGTATGCCCTCACATTAGTCTTCCCAAAAGCCCTTGTGAATCCTGCGCCCGACTTTTCTGATATTCCTTTTATTTTTATTTTTTTCACCAAAGAGGAGGTTTTTGGAACCTTGTGGGGATTATAACCTAAATATTTTCTTTTCTTCTCTGCAACTTCCTTTTCTCCTTCCAGATCCTTCTGGTTATTTCTCCCACATGTCTTTTGTTCAATTCCTTAAACATACTGTGATGGTGTATCACGGGGGCTGGATCCTCTAATGTCATTTCTAGGAACCGTGTATCATTTCTCCAGTATGCAACACATTTAGCTTCAACCATAGGTTTCTTTTTTAATTCATCTCTATCTTGCTAGTAACCTTTTTGCTTGAATGCTATATGTTTCTTGTTGTTAGAGACCTGATAAAATTGGAAAAGTTCATGAAACATCCAAATTATGTTTGGACTGGAAGTCTGAAATGCTGTTTGACTGGTATTTCTACATCAGAGATTGACCGACCACTTGAACCAGTTCATGTATTGATGACTTGGGGCAATGAAAAGGAAATCAATTATTAAGACTAAATTTAGCTATTTGTTCATGAGTAGTACATTCAGGATTTATGTATGGGTTTCTGATATAATTTGCCGAAGTATAACACACTAATTTTCATTGCTGGGGACAAAATAATATCCTCCTTGTTTATCCTACTTTCGGTATATGAACTTTATATGTTTATTTCATGTGAAATCTGATCCTAAAGTTTATTGTATTAGGTGGTTGAAGTAAACGCTAGAGTTGAACCACCAGGAGAAAATAATGTTCATAATAATGCATTTTATGCTGAAGAAAGATTGCTTAGAACTGAACTGGAAGCAATGCGTGATTGTAATCCTTTAACTGCACGCCATTGGATTGTAAGTTTCCTCATCTCTTATTGGAGCTTTTCTATCAAAGGATATAGTAAAGTTTATATATGGGTTATGTAATGCTTTTACATAAATGCTCAAAGCTTCTATGCTCTGCCTAAACAGTAAATAATATAATGGTATGAACTTTTTGTTTGATGATGTACTGTATTCCTCTATCCTTCTATCAAAACTGAAGGCAGAAGCTGTATCGTGGCTATTCTCTTAGCTCAAATTCTGCGGTCTTAAATAATGGCAATAGTAGTACATTTTGCAAATCTGCCACAGTTGATGTTTATTTAATTTGTCAATTATGGTAGTTGTGAATCCAGCACATGTTTTTTTTTGTGTTATTCGGCTGTTCCATCATGTGTATCTGAAGTTGTCTATTTTAAGTTATTGTCACTGTCTTATACGATCCCAGCTTGTTTGGGACTGCTAAAGCTGTTGTTATTGTCAGTCTTGTGTATTTGTTTACCCCTCTGTTGTGTTATGGTGATTAGTTTGGCTTTTACTTGGACATGATGGTTAGATGGTATTTTCTTTCTTCAATATACAGATCCGGAACACAAGAACAGTCAATCGCACTGGGCAGTTAACTGGTTATAAGCTAGTACCAGGTTCAAATTGTCTGCCACTAGCTGGTTCAGAGGCAAAATTCTTGAGGAGAGCTGCCTTCTTAAAGCATAATCTTTGGGTCACCCCTTACTCTCGTGAAGAGATGTTTCCTGGAGGAGAGTTTCCAAATCAAAATCCCCGTGTTGGTGAAGGTTTGGCTACTTGGGTTCAGCAGAATCGATCCCTAGAAGAAACGCAAATAGTTCTTTGGTTAGTCCATTCTCAATACAGATTAGATTTCTTATGGCGACAAAAAAGTATACTAATTACTCATTTTTTCTTGTGTCTTGGCCATTCTCATCTGTTATTTCAAGGGTTATCATCTAAAGTAGTGGTGGCGAATATGCGGGTTGGGTCATATTTGGGCGGGTTGAAAATGGGTAATAACTCAACCTGCCCATATTGTGTGGGTAAAAATGGATTGGGTAACAAATGGGATGGGTAAAATACAAGTTTGCCCTTACTTTCAGGAGTAAATAGTACTCTACTTATGTGGAGAAAATTTTATAGTCTTTTTTTGGATGAAAAATGTTAAAATACTTTGGTTAGTTTTATTATATCATAAAAGTAAAAAAAAAGTACGACTTTTTTTTTGGTAAGTAAAATTTTATTTACCAAGTAAACGTTACAAAACAAGAAAATTAGCTGGTATGGACATAAGCTCCATCCTTGCTAAACCAACTTCCATATCTACTAGCTATTCCTATGGGTAGTTATTCAAATTGCATAATCTAGTAGCTATTCTAGGATACCTTATACCTCTCCCATGGATATCTTGAATTATCCTTCTGATCAAGCATCCTGCTGCCTGATGTTTTTGTTGAAATATACTAGCATTACGCTCTAACCAAATATGATAAATGGTGCTTGCCATTGCCATTCTATACACAAGTGTCCTACTGCTTCCTCCTTTCATGTATTTCACTGCCCATTATATTTCATTAATCCAATTCATTGCACTTCTTGTTATGCCTTGCCACTGCAGTATACCCCTCCACACCTCTTCTGCATGCACATTGGAAGAAAATATGATCATGATCTTCATCCATTTGTTGACATAAGGGACAAGTTAATACTTGTAGAATTCCCCATTTTGCCAATCTATCCTTTGTTGCAAGTCTACCATTTACTGCTGGATTCATGATGAATAGCCAAAACATCAGCAAATCATCAGCAAAACTCAACTGCACTATTTTTTGTTCTTTGCTCCTAGGATGGTAGTGAAACTCAGGCTTTCCCTGCAGAGTCTTTAAAATTCTGGTCAGATAATCCATGGCTAGCACAAACAAATAAGGAGACATTGGATCTCCTTGCTTTACTCCCCTCTTTGCCTTAAAAGGTTTTGTGTTATGTCTATTTACCTGGATGGAATAGGTGACTGGTGACACATTGCATGATCCATTTTATGACTTTAGATGGCATTTGAACTTCTTCCAATATTTGCTCCAAGAATGTCCATTCCAAGGAATCATATGCTTTCCTCAATATAACATTATCATTCAAAGCCCTCCCTGGCACAAAAGCTGACTGATTTGGTTCCACTAATGTTTCCATAACAGGTTTTAGTTTGGCAGTGATTACTTTAGCTATGATTTTATATAATGTTGAGCAACATGATATAGGTCTGTACTCACTGATTTTGGTTGGATTCTGCACCTTAGGAAATGAGGGTCACATTTGTACAATTGATTGCCTTGTACAGTTCCCCTGTATCAAAGAAATTTAGTACAGCATTAACTGTCTCCTCTCCCTCCACTGGCCAAGCCTGCTTGAAAAATACAGCATTAAGTCCATCCCTACCTGGGGCTTTGAGATTATTTATTCCCTGCAAAGCAAATTCCACTTTCTTTCTTGTGACTGGAGCTGTTAATTTCAATTGTTGTTCCTATTAATCTTACTTTTTAATATTGAAAAAAATTCATGTAATAACAAGGGGTAAATATTTTTGATTTCAAAGTAAAAGAATATTTGTATTTTAGGATTAAAACGTATTTAATGCATTTTAATCAGTGTCTTACTTTACACTATTGTTTGTTATCCAATATAAAATTTTAAAAATTAATTATAATTAACAATGAAATGTACATTTAATAGATATAATTTTTTGGAGGGTCAAAGACTTCACCTTTTCAATTATAGAGAGGAATGATTAGTTGGAAGCTTGACCTATTTGGTGTTTACCCATGAAAACCTATATTTTGATGGGTTGAATATGTGTTTAAACCCAATTTTATCGAAGTAAAAAATTACTCTAACTCATTAGAATATGAGATGATTGGACGAGTTACCAAAATATGAGCTCAATTTGCCGGCAGTAATAGAAAGAACTTCACAAAGAGGAGATACACAAAAGAGCAACCATTGGAGTGAAAATATGTTATTGACATTCACTAAAGGGGTTGGGAAGAGGGGAAGGGAGGGTTCAGTGGAATGATGAAAAAATGGATAAAAGAGCAATTAGTACAGCTTAAATTGAAACGGAACATTATGGCTATCAAGCTTGTTAAATATTTCTAATTATGCTGTAAGGGGATGCTGACCAAGTTTTCTAAATTTTCAGGTATATTTTTGGACTTATACATGTTCCACGGCTAGAAGACTGGCCTGTCATGCCAGTGGAACACATTGGTTTTATGCTCCAGGTATAGTAAATGGGCTTTGACTTTTTTCTTTCTTGATCGGCAGTGTCATCCCACATATACAGTAGAAATCCTTATTCACTGGTAAAACACGTGCCCAGTTAAGCATATCCATCAACAGGTGTTTAGCATTATCTAATTCTCACCCATTTACTTTTCACAATGGATTGGGGCTGGGAGAGCTGAGGCTTTGTTCTAGTGGGAGTGACATGATCACAACATGTGATGTGTGGGTTAGTGGGACATCATGGATTTGAACCTTGCTGAAGCTGTAGTCTTATATTTAAGTGTAAGTCAGTAGAGGAGGATCCTCTATATGCTGGATTTCTAGCTTGTTCCCCACAAGTCCTCGGATAACTGGGGCTGAGAATAGGTTGGGCTGTGTTTCTTGTGACACTACTAGCACTCGACGCGGCATTTGTTCCATATCTTTACAGCTTTGTGTTTATGTTGGTGAAATTTTTCTGGACTTGTGTATCTATCTGCATTTGAGTTGATAGGTTGGCTCCCACCTTCAAGTTTTTTTTTTTGTCTTCTCTCGAAGCAAAAGAATTTCTTTTCCGAGGATATGGTGATATCCATCATTGTGAAACACCTACAACGGTTTTTGTAAATTCTATGCTCCACATGACTATGTTAATTCTGTTGTTGATAAATGTTGTTTATGATGCAGCCTCATGGGTTCTTCAATTGCTCCCCAGCTGTTGATGTTCCTCCCAGCATGTCTGACTCAGATATTAAGGAAAACGGGACAGTGGCAAAGTCTTGCCACAATGATGGTGTAATGTCTAAGCTTTGATAGATTCAATCTAGTTTTGTCTTCAGGGATCGTGATGCAGAAATTGCTTTCTTATCTTTGTATTTGGATTGAATAAACGATTTCTTGTGAACATAAACATTCGACTGCAAGTTTGCATATTATTGTTCTATGGTGTCTGAATTTGTCTTGTTTTGTGCTAAAGTAAATTAAATACTCCCAACTGCAATCTGAAGAATTCGTGCTGTCACGAGGAAGAAACTTGAGATATTTCCCCTGCTGCTATCTCTTTTTAATTCATCATAATTTTTCTCTCAGCTACCAACTATGCACATATTGCACGTCAATGTGCTTGGTTCTTCCATGGAATGACAATTGCAGATATGTTATGACAAAAACCCTTTTAATGTATAAGTAAAAATTCTGAAACTATACCCTATACAGCAAAGCTTATTGTGGTTTAAACCTATACTGCACTTCATCTATATTTTTAGAATGAAGTATTGCAGACTATGCTAAGCAAGACTCGGTCGTTTAAAGGCATATTCAAACAATTGCCGAAAAATAGTAGCGGCTGATAACCGCAAATACATCATAACAAACAAGTTTTTCATTTTAGTGGTTCATCGTCTGCTTATATAAGCTTTTACAAGCACAGAAGTTAAAAACCTAAAATAATCTCGCTCCATTTCGACGGACATTAGACCTGATAAACCAAGACATTAAACTAATACAAAAACTTATCATCACAACTTTGGTGGGTCAAAATCCATAATTAGAATAAGCAACACATTTATTCAATCCAAACTGAAAAGGTGTTAAACAATCTAATCAGTCCAGAGTCACCCCCACCCCTCTCTGTAATAAAGTTCAACGTCTAACGGTGTCTGAGAAGAAAAACAAAAGGTATATGACACAGTTTGAGATGAAAAACCACTAACATAAAAATAGAGTTAATAATTACAAAATCAGATGAGACAATTCTCGCAGACACAAAAAGGACTGATGAATATGATAAATCATTTCAAGACTTGTTTGCCTTTCGTGACAGATTCTGGACAAGTACTTGTGGATTCTTGTTCCAAAGTAATGTCAAAGACACTGCGTTTGGGTCCTCTGTTGTTTCTTAGACTCTCAAAATATTTCTGAGCGTGGCTCGTAATTTGCGTTGGCGTCCTACTTTGCACAAACTCCTTCGAAACTCTAGTCCAATTTCTTCCAACTTTCTCCATTCCAATCAAGAAGGCTTCGTGTTCCTCTTCAGTCCATTTTCCTTCCTGCTTCCTTGATAGTAAATTCACTGAATCCCCATTATTAGAAACATTTGGAACACTGTAACTGATTGGCATTGGTGAAAGTGGTCTCTCTTCATTCGAATCTTCTTTCCCTGAAGTAGGCGATGACGAGTCAACATTACTTGTTGATTTCGCTGCTTTGTCATTCTTAGCCTTCTGCCATGCAAAATATTTCTGAGCATGACTGGAAATTTGTGTTCTCGTTCTGCTTGGCACAAACTGTTTAGCGATTTCACTCCAATTTCCTGTTCCTAGTTCCTCCAATCCACACAAGAACGCCCGATGTTCCTCTTCACTCCATCTTTTTCCTTTCTTTTGTGATACTGATACCGAATCCTCATTTTCATCATTATTGATCGTAACACCAAATAGTTTAAAACTACCATTGCTATCCCCCATTCCCTTTATTTGCACTTTTTTTTAACAAAGTATGAGCATTGGGAAATCCAAATTAGAAAACTAAGGAGTAGGAAAGTAAAATTGTAGTTCAAGAAAACAGAGTGCGCGCTTTCTAAATAGTAAAGAAAATCGAAGAGGTGGGACTTTTCAAAAGAGTTGTGACTTTTTGGAAGTACACTGACTTTTATGACTTTTCCGAAAAGTTATGATTTTTCCAAAAGGACGTGACTTTTGTACGATAAACATATGTTCATAGTACCTTTTATTGTGTATAAATTATAAATAAATATAGGGTTCCTCATAGTATTTTCTTCTGAACAAACAAATTCTAGTGTACTTTAGTGCTATTGATTGGTTTGATTCAGTCTCCTTGTGGTTATTACGGAATTAATTCATCAACAATCAATATGATAGAAATAGGAATTTCTGCATCAATCACAAGCAGAGCAAATCGCACATTTCTAGCGTCAACACCATAACATAATGCAATGGTATTTTATGTTATACCGCCACACCAAATTAATAGTTCTATTGGGAACTAATACAGTAAAAATGTTGATCATTATAATGTTTAGTTAATTAGTTTGTATAGTGTAACAAGCCAACAAAACTGCAGCGTTGAAAAGCATACTCTAAAGCATCTGGCTACACACTTAAGTACGTTAAGGTGGGAAAATTAATCCTCATCGATTTTTTTTAAATGGCTAATTTCAATAATTGATAAGTTATTGAGCTAAGTGCGACAGACTATCCTTTTGAAGGATAAAAATTTGGGTCTCATTAGTATATTATTATTGCAACCAGAAAATGTAGTGCTATTGATTGATGCCTCTACTGAAAAATTTGGGTCTCATTAGTATATTGGTATTACTCTTTTTTTTTTGCAAATGGCAAGCAATATCTTTTAATTATTATTATTATTATTATTTATACAAGTAGTGTGATAGCCGTTAACTCGTTTTCCTATTCCTAATCCGTTTGGGGTCTGTTAAACACAATAACGAAACCGTGTATTCATGAACCAAATAAGGAAATAACTTTGAGAAAATGTTATTTATGCATCGATTAAAAAAAAAGTCAAATCGATTTTAGAAATTTGATTATTTTTTTTTAAAAAATGACATGGACAAATCATCATTTGCCACATGGAAAAAATGGGTTTGTAAAATAGGATGATTTTCCGTTAATCCATAATAATAACATGGATTCATTTTTTTTTCTTTTTCTTTTCTTTTATAGATTTCTTTTAACAAAGTATGAGCATTGGGAAATCCAAATTAGACAACTAAGGAGTAGGAAATTAAAATTGTAGTACAAGAAAATAGAGTGTGCTTTCTAAATTTTATGAAAGAAAATCAAAGAGGTGTGACTTGTTAAAGGATTGTGATTTTTTTGGAAGGATAGTGATTTTTATGGAAAGTTATGACTTTTTCGAATTTTTGTGATTTTTTTAAAGGATTGTGATTTTTTTGGAAGGATAGTGATTTTTACGGAAAGTTATGACTTTTTCGAATCTTTGTGATTTTTTTAAAAGATTGTAACTTTACCAATAAAGTACAATAAGCATATAAAATGTTCGCAGTAACTGATTATAAATTATAAAAAATTATAAATAAAGGTTCCTCAATGTTTCTGAATGTCTTTTCTTTTGCACAAATATATTCTAGTGTACTTTAGTGTCATTGATTGATTTACTGCCAACATTGTTTTAGGATTCGATTAATTGACTATCTAAACTTTCAATAGTCTGATTGAGTTCTTTCAAGCGCAGCAAAATTCAGACAATTTCAATTCTTTCGACAATTACCGAAAAATAGTAGCTGATGATGTTTGGTTTTTTGTTTGAACTTTTATGGATTTGTTTTGTCAAAATGTAGTTGTATAACAATTATCCAACTATTCATAAGAGGTAATCTCTCCTAAGTTAAAGAACTTCTCTTTTTCTTTAAAATCAGAATGACTCGCAGCTGCTTCAATTTATGTCACAACCTCTGCTTTTCGAGGTGATCACTCTGTGGTGAGCACTTTGTGCACACTGGGTAAACCTCCATTGTGTAATAGCCTGCAAATCACACGGGGACGTAAATCGCACTAGACTCTGTTCTCTTCGTTGTCTCCTTTTTCTTCATATATAGGAATTTGTTGCATTTTAGCCTAGGATATTTCAGAAATAATCTACCTCCACATTTTGTGGTTAGGTTTGTGTGTATTCTACCTCTTCAGACATCAGTCATGAGATTTCACTAGATATATTGTTGTCTTCTAGGAGATACTTTTATGAAAAATTATAAACGTAGATAAATTTTTATTATGTCTTTGCTTAAAATTAATAAATACTTTTTTCAAAAATATTTACCGTTTGAAACTCATAAATAGGAAAATGAATACAAATTATTTAGATATACCAACTATTTGTAATAATTTTCTTACACTTTTATTTATGATAAGAATTAAGAAGAAGTTGTCGCCTGCTGGATTGTAAGTGACCCTCACTTCCAATCCTAACAAAAATGTAGAAACTCCTAGGGAAGGTTAAAAGAAAGGTTATTCCTAATTTTATTTAAGTAATTATCTTTAATATACTTTATTACCAACATGAGTTGTGGTGCATTTGTGAGACTAGTGCTTCACTCTTAACCAGATGGAACTTGACGCGATGATCCTTGTCCATCGTTAAATTCCTAACTAGTACTAATTCGGGAGAACAAGTTGCAGTAAGTAGACATTCATTTGGATAAATTTGGATATTGATCAATATTATTACAATGAAAATGTAGTGCTATTGATTGATACCACAAGTGACAAATACAAAATAGTTACATCATGAGAGACAAACATAAAGCCGTTAACTTGTACATTACTGAAAAGATTCAAAATTGGGTAAATGTTGTGTGTTGAAATAGCTAGAGAGATAGATCTAAATCATCCGTGGACGCAGAACTAGACTGAGACGAAGCCCCGCGGACTACTGGAGTTGCATTAGTCGATAATGACATGAAATTAAACTCATAACAGGCATAGCTTCCATTAGGAGGAAGTATGTATCTGATTGGCATTGCTGAAATTGGACTTTCTTCATTCAAAATCTCTTTGTGATCTTTCTTGTTATACGCCCTTTTCGACAACAACTCCAGACGAGTATTTGACGATTCTTCGCCCAAATCAATGTCAAAGACACTGCGCTTTTTGTGTTTGTTTACTTTGTTTTCTTTTTGTCTATCAAAATACTTTTGGGCATGACTCGCAACTTGTGTTGGTGTTCTAGTTGGCACAAACTCTTTAGCAATTCGAGTCCAATTTCCTTTTCCAACTTTATCCAATCCAATCAAGAACGCTCTCTGTTCATCTTCACTCCATCTTCCTCCCTTACTACTACGACGACTACTCATCCCTCTCGTTGATTCTTCAACGTTGTTCACATGAATTTCAGCGCCAAACAATTTGATGCTCTTTGCCATAACTACTGTTTTTAGAATGAGTAAAAAGTGCAATATCTTCCAATTCTTTATATAACTAGTACTGTGATAGCCGTTAACTCGCTTTCCTATTCCTAATAGGTTAACACAATAAGGAAACCGTGTATTCATGAGACAAATAAGGAAATAAATACATTATTACAACTTTAAAACTACTATTAAGGTAAACAATTCAAGAAACAAAAGTATAGCTTTACTCAAAATAGACCAGTACTAATTAATTAAGGGAAAAACTTATATTTCCTAATTTTTCAATACCATTTGTCGAAAAAATTATGTTGTATATATTATGTCGAATTCTTAAAACTTAGGATTTGGGTAAGTTCTTTTAGTTTCTTTTTAGTAGATTTGATGTGTTTTATTGTTGGTTTCCTAGTAAAATAGGGTACGATAGCTAAGTGTAGAAAAGTAGAACTGTTCAGTCACCTTTTTGGATTTATGAGGATAGTCTATGAGTCATGGTTTTAAGTGTGTCTATCTAAATTAAGAAGTTTTGGGTTCCAACCCCTAAATACCATAATTTTTTTTTTTGTTTTATTTTGACAATCACACGCCATTATAAATTTGTAGCTTCCGCCACTCTAGGCTCCTAGTTCAAACCACGGCTCATAGACTATCCTCATGAATCCAAAGGGTGACTGAAAAATTCTACTTCTCTACACTTAGCTACTGAATCCTATCTTAATAACAAATCAACTATAAAACACATCAAATTTACTAAAAAGAAGCTAAAGAACTTACTCAAATCCCTTATATGTGTAAAGTTACTAATCAAAACGAATAAGAAGTTGTTTGAGATTTCCTTGAGAGGAGATTATATTAAAGCCTAGAATTTTATTAATAAAAGAAGCCACATAAGGGTAGTTTTGGAATATCAAATAAAATTTATCACTTAAATTAGTTTGGTTAAAAAAATATCAAAATAAGGGAGACGAGTGTAATATGTCATACCACAAGGGAAATTAAATAGTGTTATAAAGGCAAACTTGGAGGGAGATTTCTGAAATTATCCATATATATAATTACATTTTTTTTTTAAAATTTTAGAGTCAGATTTTATTATTCTAAACTTTATATTATATGTTTTTCATTAAAAGTTTACGTTGTTTACATTCTTACTTCATATGTTATAATTATTCAATTTATATTTATCATTTTAAATAATAAGGTCTCTAAAATTTGACTTTAAAGCCCCCAAACTTATAGAGACGCCTTGAAATTGACACTATATATGCATCGACAAGAGGAGAGCTTCAAATTTTTTCACTGATAGCACTATCCATGATATATCTTTGCAGAATTTGTTTGCACGAATTTATAATCGTCCAATGATTCCACAAATTACAATGTATAAAGTTTTATACATTGTAATTTGTATAATAAGATTTGTATTTGTACAATTTTAAGTGTATAGGACGAAAATATATGCATTTTATTTGTATCTACATTTTTCTCCCGCTCTTTGTACAAACACAAACATATTTTATAACGAAAAATATATAATGACTAATTGTATACCGAAAATGGCTACTTGTATACCGAATCAAATGGAAAAAAAGAAGAAGATGTTTGCTGCAAATTACAATTAAAATAAACTATGACTATAACATTTAAATTTAAATTAATTGCTTGCTATTTAATACAATTTCCCTATTTAAAATAGATTAATACACATACTTTTTATTCTCTGCCTTATATTTAAAATTTTCTCAAATACATATAATTTTTGAAGTTCCTTTGTCTTATATAAAAAAAAATTTCTCAAACTTATTAATATTATTATTATTGTTATTATTTATTATTATTATTATTATTGATTTTATTTATTCCTTATATTAAACTATATAGTTACGTAAATACATGCAAATAATAGCTTAATTGTTTGGTAGTGATTTGTTTGTTTCTATTGATTAGGAGTTAAATATGTTATTTCCAGGTCTTTAGGCTACAAGAATGGTGGAGTTGTTTAGATCAGAATAATTAGGAGTAATTTATGTGTTCTGTTATTAATAACTTTTATCTATTTAAAAACTTGTTGAGAAATAAAAAAAAACACTTCCACTTGAAGATTATTTCCCTTTGATTAATGTCACCATAAAGGAGATGAATTCCTCTGTAATAGATAAATTATTTTTCGACGAACCATTTCGAGAAATATGCTTACCTCAACCACTTAGAGTACCTTTTTTAGTTCCACCAAATGATTTCTTTGCGGGATTGAGTGGCTTGATTCGAAATCTAGAGCTCGGCCACTCAATGGCAAAATGATAGAAAATCATATTGACACTTATTATGGTGAACATCATTTCAATATGTTTACTCACTACTCGGACAGTGAAAATCATTCCAATGTATTGAATTCAAATGAGTTCTCCATGAAATTCAATCAAACACTTCAAGAATCATATTTACCTCAATCAATGCATTCTTTAAGTGTTTGATTATATTTCTCGAGTTGAGCATTTCTAAGATGCTATCACCTCACTAATTGGATTGCCAATCTCCTCGATTTCAACACCTTCGCCAAGTTGTTGCACAACTTTCATGAATTTGGCATGAAGATCTATCCGTTTCATTTATGTTATCAATAGCATTTCCTTAATCTCATTTACGCCTTTTGTACCTCTCTTCCTCACAACTTGATTAGGAGGTTCAAAGGTTTTATCACAAGAAGATTCTAGCACAAATGCTGAACATGGGATTATTAGTCTCGTGTTCAGATTTTCGACTTGCTTCTATTAGGTGCCTATACACATTCTTATGAAACATTTCAATTCAAACGAATTCCCTATGAACTACATCAAACAATCCACCTTCTTTAGTTCAACCATATGATATATTCGCATGGTTGAATGACTGGAATCAAGATCTACAACTCAAGCATTTCAATATACTAAATTCGACATGAATAAACTTCAACATTTAGCGACAGTTGAGTTAATGTTATTGTATTCAGAGTGTTAATGATATTTATATAATTTGTTTGATTATAAATACCTTCATTATATTATTTGCACTAAATATAATAAAGTGGGTACTCGACAATTTCATTGTACTAAATTCAAGTGAGTCACCTTAGTGATGAATTTCAAATCAATCAGTTGAAACAATACAAACATGAGAAGAGAGGCTAACCTTTCGTTTATTCGTTTTATTAATAGGCAGAGCAATGAAGAACACATTGGGTGATCATCGACACTGTTTCTACTGTACACCCTATTCTTCGATTGTTTATGTTATTGAAATCTCATCGTAAGCTTCTTATGGTTCTAAATTACGTTATTTTCAAAGATGATAACTACTTAATGTCGAACACACTGGACTTTTTGTGTTTGATTCCTCTGTTCTCTTTTTGTCTATCAAAATATTTGTGGGCATGACTTGCAACTTGTATTGGTGTCCTAATTGGCACAAACTCTTTAGCAATTGGAGTACAAGAAACAAAAATTTAACTTATTAAAATTAGGGAAAAGAACTCGATATATATACTTCAACTTGGCAATTCAGGACTAATATACTAACTTATTATAAAAGTGTCTTATATATATCTTATTATTATAAAAAATAACTTACATATAGTACTTGATTACAAAAGAGAAACACATTTAACTAACACGAGTGAAAAATAATTTTAAAATTTTTTTCTTTTTTTTTTATTATTAAAAACTTTATGAAGGGGTGTATATAACCTTTCTCACACGTGATTTCTAATTTATTTCAGTGTTTTCTTAGGTAAAAATCTGAAAAATAGAAAGAAAGAAGTGTGAATGTGAAATGAGAAAAAAGTAAGAAAAAAGTTTTTTCTTTTTTAAAAAAAAAAGATTCTATATGGTCATTTTGTACTAATTGGACATTTGCTTCTCCAACTACACTTCTTACTCAATTCTATTTTTTCTACTATGTAAAATTTGCAAAAAAAAGAGTATTTAGTGAGAAAATATGACAAAAGGAATAATCCAAGAAACTATCAAATCGTTTAGCGTTGAGATAACAATGCTTCTTCCTTTGGAGAAGAATCAACAAGTAAAACGAGAGCGATGAGTAGTACTAGTACTAGTCGTAGTAGTAAGGGAAAAAGATGGAGTAAAGATGAACATAGAGCGTTCTTGATTGGTTTGGACAAACTTGAAAAAAAGGAAATTGGACTCGAATTGTTAAAGAGTTTGTGCCAACACAAGTTGCGAGTCATGCCCAGAAATATTTTGGAAGAGAAAAGAGAACTCAAACCTCACAAGTCCAGTGTCTTCTGTTGGATATCTTATGGAAAATACATTCATCAAGAGTATATATTCACACTGTATAGCTGTATTCTCCATAATTCAATAAACTGTTTTAGAGGAGCGAGAAACTAACAAAGATTCTTTAATATAAAATCCAGCACAAGAAAGAATTTTAGTGAAAGAATATTTGTATACTTCAGTACTTTTCCTCTACCAAAAAACAAGAGGTGATGACACTATATACAAGAAAAGAATAAGTCAATGTCATCGACTTATTTGTCTTTTTATTTGTTGTTAGTTTAAAGTTAGAAAACTGCAAATCTCCGTAAGAATGTCATAATGCATTAGTAACTTAAAATTGGACTAAGTGTAAATAGTTTAAAATAATTTTTCAATTTATAAGTTTCGCTTAGATGAAAACTAACTAATAAATTTTATAAGATAAGTTTTAACCAAGCTAAGTTAGTTGCCGAAAAACCATTTTTAACAGATATTTTAGGTGCTTAACACCTTCCTAAAATATAAATATGAATCTCCGAACCCCTTTAAATGTTTTCAATTGATTTTTCTATTAAATCTTTTGAAAATACATGTTTTCTTGATTTTTCTAAAAAATTAAGTGGCGACTCAAAAAGTCAAAAATTCTTGAAACAAATGTTTTTTCGATAAAAAACTATTGCTAGGTTCCTATATTTGTTGATTGGACTTGTAAATGTAGCACTTGTCAGCTTTGTATCTCTGTCTCATTTGTATAACTCCTTTAGTATTTTCAAACTCCTTTAATATTTTCAATTTTGACGGTCTAGTTTTGACGATGGTGAAACAAAAAGTTTGATTGTCTAGTTTTAACGATTGAAACAAAGTCTTTTTTGTGTTTGTAAGAATCTTTTGCAATAATCGAAATAAGGATTCGCTTCTATCTTATAAACTTAATCAGTTAATTGTTGTTTGCGTCAGAAACACCATTTATTTGAAAATGCACTTTTATTTTCTTACTTGCTTTGTTTAAGCACTTACTTACTTGGTTAGTTGCAATTCAAATGAACCACCTCTATGTATAGTTGTTGATGGAAGAACCTAGATAGGGATGAAAAGAATATTTCTAGACTTTTTTCTCTATGATATCATTCTAAAAATCTTTAATTATTTCTTTATATCTCCGGAATTTTTTAGATTTTTTTATGAAGTGTTTTGGACATTAGTTAAGTTGATGATGAATTCTCAACACAGTCCCACTATTATGCAAAGAAAAGTCGAAATGGTCTTGTGCCTCTATGAAATGACAAATTCAGTAGAAACCATAAAGAAATGATAACTTTTAAAGCAAAAAATATTATTTACAAGAAAAACTAATGTATATTTACACTTTGTACTTGAACAAGTTCAAAAGTAGCATGCTAGAGAAAATATGCTTAGGCAGCATTAAGGCTGAAAAAAATAACAAGAAGGAGACTCAATCAGTGAGACGAAGAAGGCAAAGGACGCCAATTATCAGCAAGAAGCATGGCTCTGTCGCGACAAGAAGTGGACATCTCTTGAAGTATAACATTCTTGACGTGATCAGCTGCTGTCTCACCAGCACGCGTGGCAAGCTCCAAATATACAACAGCTTTCTTCATGTTCCCTTCGGAAAATAGACTGAGTCCATGCTCAAACTGGGCTTTGCTATGCCCGCGATCAGCTGCTCTCTTCATCCATTTCCTTGCTAATTTGTGAGATTGAACTAAACCTTCTCCAACTGAGTAGCGCACTGCTATATTGTACATAGCATGTACATATCCACCTTCTGCTGCCTTTAGAAACCACCTTACCTGCATTTCACAAGCAAAGTCGTAATAGAAACAACTCAGTCATCTTTATAGAAAGTTAATACTTATAATTTTTTGTTTAACCATAATCGTGAATATAAAACTTTAGGTCCCATGGGGACAAGTTTAGGACCATTTTTTACAGTGCTGCTTCTTGAGGATAACGGTTTCAAAATTTCCAGTTTGTGTATGATAAAGAAACCCTTTATATTTCCTAACTGATAATGGTAGCTGCTCTGGAATTTATAGATTAAATCTCGATTCAATCAAATTTACTTGACAAATCAGAAGTTTAATTCCAGAACCTTGAAGTATGATATGATCTAAAATTTGAACAATGTTAATCAAAGTGATATTGTACGTCTACTACACGAAGATAATGGTTAAGCAAATAAAATTTTCATACCGCTTCACGAAGATTCCTACTCGGGCCACGATTTTTATGTAAACAAAGGGCAAGTTGGTATTGAGCTCGAACATAGCCTGCAACGGAAGCTTTGTACAGCCATTTAATAGCCTCCTCAGTGTCCGTAGGGTTAGCTGCATAGAGTCAAGAGGTCATTACTGCATTGACACACAATAACCAAAAGTAATGAAAGTTAATGCTAAAACTTGTAAAACAAATGCTTCCATATAGAACTCTGAGTGCAAATCAAAACCTTAGTTTCTGGTAGGTAGCATTGGCAAAACGGATTTGAAAAACAAGTACCCATCCATGACCCAACCGCCCAATTAAAAATGGCTGAATAATGATCAAATATCCATTTTATCCATTTGAAAAATGAATATTTGATGGATAAATATGGATTTTAAGATCCCAATCCTACCAAACCCATACAACCTACTGCAAAAAGGGACTTGCTCATCGCAACCCAAAGATTACTCGTAAGTGCTGTAAAACAAGACTTAGCATTTCATATTTTACCGTTAGTGTCGACTTCTATGTTTATTTTTTCTTTCATTTTTCATTTTTAATTAGATGTGACCATATCGGGTGCAAGTGTGTGTTGTATTTGACAATATTTGCTTCTGGTGTTACTCTTTTTGTCCTCACTACATTGGGTAAACCTAGTATTACTATACTGAAACTAATATATGTTGTCCAAACTATTGAACCGATATAAATATCAGAACTAACTGACTACCTATACCAGACAAAACTATTTAACAATAAGCACTGCAACTGCTTGTATTCTGTTTAGATACTTTATCCTTTCTCCAACTTCATTTTCGTCTTAGCTAGATCCTGAATTTAAATATATTTTCATATCTTCAGTTACTAGTGTCAAAACTTTTCTCCCCTTTGTATGTTGCCAGGCTATAGTAGTTAATTTCCTCAACTTTCACCATGTGACCAACAGCGACTTGAGCACCAAATTGTATTTTTACTACTTATTTGAGAATCTTATGTCACTACTAATCTAATATATACTTTAACAAACTACTAACTAATGGTCCATCATACTTAGTTGGCCTAAAATGGCTTGTGAACAGTGTTATCAAAAGCAAAAAGCACAAAAAAGCTCTAAGGTTAGTTGGCGCTTTAAGCACAAAGAGCAAATAAAGTGTGGATTTGAGGAAAGACGCAAATGGACAAAACATACAAAGATATATATGCTTAGTTCAAAACTAATACTCATAAGCATTAATAACAAATATGTGGACAAAGAAATTGATTGTTTTTACGAGAAAGTGAAATATCACTGGTTTAGTATCGCCTCTTCAGAAAATTCTCATTCACAAGGAGAAGTATGTCTTAGAGTCTTGATGACGACACTAAAGTGCACATTAAGCGAGGCAAAGTGATCAACACGTTTTGACCCTCGCTTTAGGGCTTAAGCGCGCTTTGATAACACTGCTTGCAAGTTATGATTATAAAAAGTCCTATCCTTTCCAGCTTTCCTATATCCCGCTATAGCTCTTTAAACTATTTTCGTCTTTTCAGTTACTATTGAAAAGTTCTTGTTTCACAACTTTCTTCCACAAGATGACAAGACCCATCCAAAGTTGGAGACTTTCCGTTTCAGAAAACACATTTCCCCCACCCCACTAACCAAAAAAAAGGAAATAGCTTCGCGAGTGTTTCTCTTTTGGATTGTTAAAGATAGGTGGCTTCTTGAGCAAAGAGTGAAATACAATATAACCATCCTTATCAAAATAGGAAGGAAGGATATTTATCCCCTTTTTTTTTACTTTTCTAAGCCATGTTCAACTCACCCATATCCGATTTAGCCCGCCATTTGTGAGCACTAATGGTGGGTGCTCTTAGCGATCACATGACTTCACATGCATATGTAGACATATAACGATTTTAAAGAAGTAGCATTTCACCATACTTGATGCATAACGGAAACAACAAAAATACTATTGGTAGAAGCAGAACCTACTCTTGTTCACAGATACAATCATCAGAGGAATCATAAAAGGAAAGGACAAATAGTCATAAAACATGCTGCCTTCAACGTTTCAGGACAAATAGACCTACAAAATTGTGCTCATTTCGACACAAAAATTTACCATCTTATTTTTACATATAAGGTATTTATTTCATTGATTGCACCAACAAGGTGCCAAATTTGTATCAACATTTACCATTACTAATATACATTATCTATACCACAAACTGCGATTCTTCCAACCACCCGATTATATTCTATGCATTAACTTCACTTTTAGAATCGTCCTGCCAATTTGATTTTTTCCACTAAAAGATTAGACTTTGTAGACTACTCGACTACGACTATAAACTACGCCAAGTATAAACAAACTTGTAATTATGTGACCTTGCTATATAATGAAGATGAATGGTAATATATCCACCAAGAGTCTACCATAAGATTCCCGGAATCTAACGACGAAACTATAGCCCTCTCGAAGGAATCTTTCAAGATGAAAAGGGCAACACTTAATCCGAATTCACAGCTAGCACACCAAGTAGAACAATTCAACTGGATGAGCAAAACTAAGAAAAAGGTACCTTGCAAGAGGCAAATCCCCAAATTACACTGACCAGCAGGATCACCAAGCGCAGCTGCTTTTCTGTAAAAAGCAATCCCTTGTTCCTTCCTCCCCATTTCCCAATAAACCAATCCAGCATCCACCATAGCCAACGTAGACCCAAGAGTCGCACCTTTAAGGAACGATTCAAGAGCCTTATTCAAATCAGGTTTCACCCCTCCACGCCCATGCTTAAACCGCTTCCCATTTTTAAGAAACAACATAGCTTCTCTTAAAGGTTTCAACCCATCACACCAAGACTTACATACTTGTGAAGCCGCACGTAAATTAGGCAAAGTGAAATTAGCTGCAATTTTCAATAGCACATCGTCAGGAAGTTGTGAAAAATCAGCGAAATCTTGATTTTTTGGATTAATTTGGAAATTATTGTTTGTGGGGTTGTTTGTTAATCTTCGATTATCATTCTTATTGACATGTTTTCCGATAAACGAAATGGCGGTGAAACGAGGACCACCGTCCGAATTACACGGCCATGTTCTTTGATTCATTTGGGATTCAGGTGAAATCGCTGCCATTGCCATTGAAATTGAAGGAAAATGATAACCAAATTTAGCACAAGATTTCGAATTTGTGAAGGCGATTGCTATTGAAATGAAAATGAAGTTTGTTCAGAAGAAGAAATGAGATGAAGGGGTTTCAGATTCTTGAAATGGAAAGAAATATAATAAGGAGAGAGACAAAGGTTGAATCTTTTTAGCACAATGTTTGGTTATAAAATAAAAACATATAATATATATAAATAATAGTACTAGTTTACATAACTCTTGAATGGTTTTATTTAACCGTTATGACTGGTTAATCGGTTAAAAATAATTATATTTACTAGTTAAATGTATAAATATATATATATTAGTAATGTTCAATATAAGTTAATCGTTCGAAGGATTAAGAAAATTATTAGAATTTTTTTCTATTTTTGTCTTTCCTTTATATGTTTAAGAGAGTTAATTATTACTTCCTCAATTTCACAAAGAATGATTTAGTTTTATTAGATATGCAGTTTAAGAAAATATAATAAATTTTATGGTTTTAAATTAAAGTTATGTCAAATGTACAAAAATTGTTATTAATCTTGTGAGCTTAAATATGTGACGTGATGAGTTGAAAGTAAAATCTTATCAAAAAAGAAAAACATTATTCTTTTTTAAACAGACAAAAAAAGAAATGAGATTATTCTTTTTTAAACAAAGAAAATAATATTTATAATTTTATGTTAAATTTTTTATTAATAAATATTTGTGATTTACTTCAAAATATAATTTAAAAATTATAAATTCAAAATATAGTAAAAAAGTATATATAATTTAAACTATAACAAAGAATATATATAAATTAATTTTGATATTATAATATATTTTGTAGAAGGTAGGGGCAGTGTAGGAGGCGTGTGAGAAGTTTTGAGTCTTTTGTTATGTCATAGAAAACGCGTATTTTGTGATGTACTCACGAAAGTGTCATGCTCATCATTTGTAGTAAGCCGTTAAATGCACATATTTGGCTTTTTCTCTATTTTCATTTTGGGAGGATCTTGTGATGGATCATCGGAATTCGAAGACAAATGAGAAATATAAGTAACGGTGGATAGATTAAGAAAGACAAAATTAAAATTGAGTATATATGAGGTAAAATGGGGGTAGTATTCAAAAGCGAGATCAATATATAATTGAACATGCAAAAAAGAGATACTTAAATGCTAAAGAGGTGAGAAGTTGGATACGGAGGGTATGAGGAGAGATAAAGATAGGTCGAAAGTATTGGATAAAGGGTATTAGACAGGATGTGACACAATTTCAATTTATCGAGGATATGATCTTAGATAGGAGGATGTAGAGGTTGCGGATTATGATAGAAGGCTGGTAGGTGGTTGAGCATTGTTTCATTTTTTAATGAGATTAGGCTTGATGGTAATTTGTAGCATCGTGTATGTCGTAAAATTAGCCTAGTCATTTAATTTTTTTGTTTAAATGTCTGTTATCAGTCGTTGTCTATTGTGTTTTAATTTCTGGATTATTTTATTGGTATAGTTATTATGTTTTTGAACGCTCTATACTAATTTCCCTATTAGTTATCATGTTTTCTTCATGTTCGTATTTTCTTTTTCAAAATTATTTTAATTTGTTGTACGTAAATCGAGATTTTTTTAATAATATCTCTAAATCTACAAAGTAGAATAAGGTTTCACTCTATCCTTCACGAATTTCGTGAAGTTGTAATGTCAACTGTTATGGTAAGTAGTCGTGGTTCAAACTTTAGGATTAAGTTAATTGAAATTAATACAATTTGTGTAAACCAATTTTGGATTAACAATTTTTAGATTGACCAATTTAGCCTTTGAAAGTAGATAATCTGCTAGAAAATTGTTGTATTCTCCGGTCCAAAGATTGCTATGCTAATTATTCGCTTTCAATTTCAAATGTTTCGTAATGATACTTAATAAGCATTTGACAAGTGATATTTAAAAATAAAAAAGATGTATTTGCAGTTAATCAAATGTTTCGTAATGATACTAAATAAGCGTTTGACAACTGATATTTAAAAATAAAAAAAATGTATTTGCAGTTAAAGTAGAAAGATAGAAATAAAAATCTTCAGTTATGTTTAAATATGTATGTCATTTTAAAAATAGTTAAAAGTTTTATGAGAATGGGAGAATTCACTTGCAAAACTAGGCAAAACTAAATTTATTTATTTTGAAAATTCATCTTAAAAAGCTAACTAAAATTATTCCAACATGTTGTCACCATCCGAAACCATATTCTAATTGTAACATTGTGTTTATAGTCACAAGTAACCCAAAGTTAACCTATTCTAACATGACACTATGATCTATAGATAACAATTGAAAATGTCTAGTATGGAAGCTATTATCAAGTAATTTCAAGACAGTTGAATAATAGAATGGATGTCATTTGAACAAAACATAAATTCGAAACTACTATCAATAATTCTAAACTATCAGTAAATTGAATAACTAAACAAATGAAATAAACATAGGGGTTATCATTGAAAAATGAGAATTCCTCAACACTACTACTGAGTTGATCGAATGTCATATTAATTGCGAGCTGGATTATTATAAGTATCTAAATCTATATTTTAAAATAATATAACGCAAGAAGATATGTAATCAATTATTTGAACTCATTGACTATTGAGTGTGCGAGATATGCATCCGAAATGAGTTATACTAATAATATTGAATAACTCAGTAATACTAAAATTTGAGATATAAATAATATATTTTATCTAAAATTATCTTATACATGTATAACCGAAAGAATGAATGTATAATTAATCACAACAAAATCTATCATCCTGAATAAAACATGCAATTTAACGAACACATATTCAAAAACATGAATTTCTTTATTCTGAGGACTCGTGAAAATAACTATATAAAAATACTGAATTTTAAATTAAAAAACATGTATTCATGGACTGTTCAGAAAGAAAAATTAAACTATGATCAAATTCATGATTTTCATTGAAATACTGATTTTATAGAATTAATCATAAAAATAACACTACACACACATTTAAGATGTTAAATATCAAGTTATAAACAAACTTTTTAATAATAAACTACTTATAGCATATTATTATCAAGTTATAGCATATCAAGAAATAATATATTATTCTCATTAATTTTTTAAAATAATAATTAACTTATTTAAATAATTCAATTACCTTATTTAAACCAATGTAGTTAATTAAATTTATTATTTTAAGTTACCTTTTTTAAACAAAACTCTTAATTAATGTAATTTAAATTAAATATTATATAGTTACCTTTTTTAAGATAACTACAAAATAATAGGGATTTATATTTACAGTTTTATTTTTAAACAATTACAGTTTTATTTTTAAAACTGTAAAACGTTATCTAAAAAAAAATTATATTCCCCAAATTTTTGTTCTTCCCCAACTCTTTTCAAAATCATTACATCTGCACGCCTATCAAAAAATTTCACCAAAATTCGCACGCCTAAATTGTTATTTTCACCAAAATTTCTCTCAAAATCACTTCTCTCTTAACAGTCTTCTTCAAGAATTCTCAAATATTTGCATTCAAATCTTCATTTTTACCACTCAAATCTTCAACTCTTGCGATAAACAAATCGTACAATGTCGAAAAGAGGCAACGAAACCTCGAGAAAAAGTAGAAGATTGAATGAAGAAGCAAGCTCAGACGATTTTCATGCTCCATCTTTCAAAATTTTATCACAAACACAATCTCAACCTTCATCTGTTAAAGTTAAATCTAGATCAGGGAAATCAACAATAGAAAAAAAAAACAAACAAACATCCAAAGGAAAACGAGAAGAAGAGAAAAGTGAAAGAAAAGAAAAAAGTAGATGAATCTAAGAAAAGGACGAAAGAAAGAGGAAAGAAAAGGAAAGGAAAAGAAATCGAGGAATCAACAGATTCTGAATCTGATTTTGTGGAAGAGTTGATAAAATCAAAATCCAAAAAACCAAGAGCATCTGAAATCGGTACTTCACATTTACAAGAAGAAGAAGAAACAGTTAAACCCAAAAAAAGTTCAAAGGTTAGTAAAAGTTAATTTTTTAAAAACTTTTTTATGTTTTGTTATTTTTATTTTCTGTTATTTGGGTATAAAATAGTTAAAATATAAATTTTGTGTAAATAAATAATGTATGAATTGTGTATGATTCACTGTATGAAATTACAGATTTCTTCATATTACAATATCAATTGCTGAAACATGTTTTTTTATGTATGATTCACTGTATGAATTGTGTATGATTAACTGTATGAATTGTGTATGATTCCGTGGGATAGGGTTGACGAAGTAATCATCCCAGTCAACATCAATGACAAATTCCATTGGTTTCTTGTTGTATTCCGAATCAAAAGTAGATGTCTATATGTATATGATTCGATGATGGGAGGATCTGTTCATTCAAGGAAAGTCAAAGAAGTCGTTGATAAGCTTGCAACCATGATTCCTTTATTTCTGACGAACACAGGGTTTTATGGCAAAAGGCTTGATTTATATGCGAATAATCTCCCTGATTATCAACAGAAGTCTCACTCTGAACCTCTAAGTATCAAGAATGTTACACATGTTCCTCAACAAGAAGAAAGTTCAAAGTATGTATTTCTTACATTATTTTTTATTCATTTTAAATTGAAATTGCTATATAATTATTACAAATTTTTTTTTCAATTTGTTTACAGTGATTGTGGTTTATACACATCTCTATTTGCCGAATACATGAGCAATGGTGTTTTTGATATATCACATATTGATATTGATTCAACATATCATCGTCAAAGATATGCTACATTACTTTGGCATTATGGAAAATCAAAGAATGATGAAGGCTTAATCAGTGAAAGTGAAGTTACAGGAACAGTTGCTAGCAAGAAGGGTGGACCTCGAACTCATAAAGAACAAGTTATGGACATCACCAATTATCCTACTCCAAAATTCCGTATCAGGAAGTAGAAATCTTCATGGCACAATGTACATTTATTTGAATGACTTGTTTTTTTTTTTAACTTATGAACAATTTATGTATTTTCCCAATTTTTTTATTATGACTACTCTGATGGTTTTATATAAATTATTACTGATTATTACTAAATGTGTCTCACTTTAACATATATGAACAGTGTATGAATCATGTATGAAAATCATATGAATTATGAATGTCATATTAAAATTTGATATATAGTACATAGTAATGTTAAATTATTCCATAAATTTGTTTTGCATGAATACTATACACTTTCAAAAACAAACAGAAACAGATATTAATTATATTACTGGTATAAATACTGTATGAAAAATGTATGAATTATATCATACAATTATACATTAATAAATGTGTATCACAATCTTGCATACATTATTCATACCAGTAATATACATACAATTTGTTTCTGTTTGTATTTTGAAAAATATATTTTATAATTTGTCATAATTCATATATTTTTCATACAGTATTCATACCAGTAATATACATACAATTTGTTTCTGTTTGTATTTTGAAAAATATATTTTATAATTTGTCATAATTCATATATTTTTCATACAGTATTCATACCAGTAATATACATACAATTTGTTTCTGTTTGTATTTTGAAAAATATATTTTATAATTTGTCATAATTCATATATTTTTCATACAGTATTCATACCAGTAATATACATACAATTTGTTTCTGTTTGTATTTTGAAAAATATATTTTATAATTTGTCATAATTCATATATTTTTCATACAGTATTCATACCAGTAATATACATACAATTTGTTTCTGTTTGTATTTTGAAAAATATATTTTATAATTTGTCATAATTCATATATTTTTCATACAGTATTCATACCAGTAATATACATACAATTTGTTTCTGTTTGTATTTTGAAAAATATATTTTATAATTTGTCATAATTCATATATTTTTCATACAGTATTCATACCAGTAATATACATACAATTTGTTTCTGTTTGTATTTTGAAAAATATATTTTATAATTTGTCATAATTCATATATTTTTCATACAGTATTCATACCAGTAATATACATACAATTTGTTTCTGTTTGTATTTTGAAAAATATATTTTATAATTTGTCATAATTCATATATTTTTCATACAGTATTCATACCAGTAATATACATACAATTTGTTTCTGTTTGTATTTTGAAAAATATATTTTATAATTTGTCATAATTCATATATTTTTCATACAGTATTCATACCAGTAATATACATACAATTTGTTTCTGTTTGTATTTTGAAAAATATATTTTATAATTTGTCATAATTCATATATTTTTCATACAGTATTCATACCAGTAATATACATACAATTTGTTTCTGTTTGTATTTTGAAAAATATATTTTATAATTTGTCATAATTCATATATTTTTCATACAGTATTCATACCAGTAATATACATACAATTTGTTTCTGTTTGTATTTTGAAAAATATATTTTATAATTTGTCATAATTCATATATTTTTCATACAGTATTCATACCAGTAATATACATACAATTTGTTTCTGTTTGTATTTTGAAAAATATATTTTATAATTTGTCATAATTCATATATTTTTCATACAGTATTCATACCAGTAATATACATACAATTTGTTTCTGTTTGTATTTTGAAAAATATATTTTATAATTTGTCATAATTCATATATTTTTCATACAGTATTCATACCAGTAATATACATACAATTTGTTTCTGTTTGTATTTTGAAAAATATATTTTATAATTTGTCATAATTCATATATTTTTCATACAGTATTCATACCAGTAATATACATACAATTTGTTTCTGTTTGTATTTTGAAAAATATATTTTATAATTTGTCATAATTCATATATTTTTCATACAGTATTCATACCAGTAATATACATACAATTTGTTTCTGTTTGTATTTTGAAAAATATATTTTATAATTTGTCATAATTCATATATTTTTCATACAGTATTCATACCAGTAATATACATACAATTTGTTTCTGTTTGTATTTTGAAAAATATATTTTATAATTTGTCATAATTCATATATTTTTCATACAGTATTCATACCAGTAATATACATACAATTTGTTTCTGTTTGTATTTTGAAAAATATATTTTATAATTTGTCATAATTCATATATTTTTCATACAGTATTCATACCAGTAATATACATACAATTTGTTTCTGTTTGTATTTTGAAAAATATATTTTATAATTTGTCATAATTCATATATTTTTCATACAGTATTCATACCAGTAATATACATACAATTTGTTTCTGTTTGTATTTTGAAAAATATATTTTATAATTTGTCATAATTCATATATTTTTCATACAGTATTCATACCAGTAATATACATACAATTTGTTTCTGTTTGTATTTTTATTATGACTACTGATGATTTTATATAAATTATTACTGATTATTACTAAATGTGTCTCACTTTAACATATATGAACACTGTATGAATCATGTATGAAAATCATATGAATTATGAATGTCATATTAAAATTTGATATGTAGTACATAGTAATGTTAAAATATTCCATAAATTTGTTTTGCATGAATACTATACACTTCCAAATACAAACAAACAAATATTAATTATATTACTGGTATGAATACTGTATGAAAAATATATGAATTATGACAAATTATAAAATATATTTTTCAAAATACAAACAGAAACAAATTGTATGTATATTACTGGTATGAATACTGTATGAATTATAACATATTATAATTTAATATGTATAACATAAACATACATTATTTTTTTATATGAAAGTATTGAATTTGTATAAATGTATAAATTTTGTATGTAGTCCCCATTATGAATGCAATAACTGAATAAATGTTATATGATTATATGAATTATTATTGTTAACATATGTTAATATATGAACAGTTGTATATACAATGTATGACATTTGTATGAAAAGTAATATTATTCAATAAAAAAATATTTTATAACAATGTAATGCCTCAAAAACACAGATTTAACATTACGACATCATTGTTTTTGTACAGGATAATTTGAACAAGTCTTCCTATTGTGTCCAACCTGATGGCATCTACTGCATGTGCTTTTTGTCTTCTTGAATTTCACATCTGCGAATCCCTTCCACCGTTCAAGTTTGGGTCTTCCTGCTGCTCTTTTTGGACCAGGCGGCATCAATTTAGGATCTGAAATATAACTTGGTATATCCCATGTACTCTCGCACGGGATAGGCTCGACAAGAATGGCATAAGCATCTTTGAAATTCTTGAGGCTATAAAAAGCAGAACAGAAATCTGC
>NC_028641.1:6935276-6935502 GCF_001406875.1 Solanum pennellii | reverse complement strand
TCTCTCTCTACTCGTTCTCCCTCTCTTTCTGTTCTTTTTCCTTTTTCTTATTCAAACCCTCTTTCTTTACCCTAATTAGCATATAATTAAGTATAAAGAAGGCAATAAATCCCACTAATTAACTCAAGGTTACCTCTTTTAACCCCCAAGTAATTAGACTTATTAACATTAACCCTCTAACTTTATAATTAAAGCAGGAATAGTCCAAAACGCCCCTTAAATTACT
>NC_028641.1:6856794-6935160 GCF_001406875.1 Solanum pennellii | reverse complement strand
TCCTGCCATTCCGTTACGAAGTTCAGAGAGTCGATTTCAGTACCCAAATTTCAGAATTCTAAGTGTTTTGGAACGAGACCCCCTCGACGGTCCGTCGTGCCCATGACGGTCCGTCGTGCCCATGACGGTCCGTCGTGGGTTCCGTCGTCTCAGCCAGTTTTTCCAGAAATAAAATCTGCAGCTCAAAACGACTAAACAGGTCGTTACAATTTGTGGTTTGTTCCCATTCAAAAATTTTAGTAATAAATATGAAATTAGTTGGAATAAAAGTGAGAGCGAGATAAATACACATTTATAATTTAATCCTAAAATAATATTTCTCAAGCATTTAACAACTTAATCATTATTTGTACTCTGTATTTATCATGTACTATGTGGATACATAACCATCATAGTAAATTCTAGATATTTTTTTTAAAGCTGGTTAATATGTGAAGCATATCATATTTTGTTGGGTATGTTGGAAGAATTGATGGGAACACAGGGGAAGAAAGGAACTTGTAAAATTGATAATTTGAATAGTTGGAAATTTGAAAAGTCTTCTCATTCTTTGATGAAAAGGCATTTGTCTCTCATCGGTGGTGGGAAGAAAAATAGGAGAGTTTAAATATAGAAATACTCTTATTAATTGTTAAAAGGGTTGGAAAGAGAGAATCCCCTCGCGCCGTAGTCGTTGCTTGCTCGGCTACGGCTTTGGCTTTGCCAAATGATCGGTTGAGAGATTATTTTTGGACAAAGTTTGTTTTAATTATTTATTTAATTAATTAAATTAAATGGCTAAAAGTGTTTTCAATTAATTAGTTGAGGTTTTCAGTTATTTAGTTGAAATTAATCAAAATATTTCAATTTTTTAGTTGATTAACCCGACCCGGCACGGATCCGCATAAGCTTTCCCGTTTTTTATTTAAAAAATTTCCGCTATGACTGTTCTGAAAGGTTGCATCTTTCAGGAACAGTTAGTACCATTTGAAAGGTTGCAAACTTTCATTAATGGTCGTGTGGATTCTGAAAGGGTTGCAACCTTTCAGAACCTGTTCTTCTTCCCTATAAATACCATTCATTCTTCAGAATATTTCCTCACAAATTTTTTGAGTTTCTTCTTCTTTTTCTGTACAAAAATTTTCTTCGTATACTTTCCTGCTGTTGATTGGTTCGCTGATACGAGAGTTTTTGGTATCTATACTCTGGTGATTTAGATTATTTTACCCTGAGAGGTTATATTTCAAATCAAACCTCGATAATTAGAGGGGAATAATTTTCCTTAAGGGGACATTGTGAGTTCGGTGGACTTGATCTTTTCTTGTTAAAACTTTATTCACATTCTGATATGTTTTACAGATTTTTTGTGAATTAAATTTCTTTTCATCTTTCTTACTGCTTCTATAAATTGTAGTTACTTCGTATTTTTGAATAATTTATTAGAATGAGTAATTTTCTAATTTTCTAACACAAATTGATAACATAATTGACCTATCATAAACTCTATTCTGGAGAAATACTGTTTAATGCATGTCTAATATAGACTCCACTCTCTTAATTTTAAAGTCAATTGTCTTCCTTTGACTTGGGATCCAATAAGAAACATATTATAACACATTATTCTCTAAGTGGTCGTTTGGTAGAGGGTATTAGGAAAAATAATACATGCATTAGGTGTGTGTATTAGTAATACATTGTTTGTTACATTTTTTTTGGTCATGTATAACTAATGCAAGCATTAGTTATACACAATATTGTGTATTAAGTTGTGTATTACTAATATCAAGAAATTTTAGGTATTAGTAATACATAGCATTTTTACACTTGCATTAGATTATGCAATTACAAAAATACCCTCAAAGCCCTTTAAAAAAACATTTTCCATAATACTTGTTTCAACTTCTCTTTCATCTTCTCTGTAGTTTGTCAATGAAAATTCAAGAGTAGATTTTTCTTCCTTTTGCTCAATCAAACATTGTTTGCTCATCTTCATAAGGTTAGTACTCTTATCTTTCATTAAAATTTGTATTTTTCAACATCTCTTTCTTCATTTTTATTTTCTCTCTCTTTGCTCATAGTTTTGAGCTTTAGTAGGGGCGATCCAAGCTTTAACATTCCAGAATAATCTGAGTTATCATTTTTTTTGTATCTATATCAGTTTTTTTTATTGATTTAATCATTTTTGTTGTTGGATTTTGATTAATTTAATTTAATTTTTGTTGATAAAGGTCAGCTGATGTTGGTGAATTTGTGTTGTTTTTCTGCAATCTCGATTGGTGAAGTTGAGAAAATTTGGAACATTGGTGAATGGGTGGGGAATTTGTGTGAAGTTTTGTAGAGGTTTTTGGGTGTGTGAAAAGTGAAAAATCTTTGAATTTTTAGTTTTTTTTTTGTTGGATTGGAGTATTTATTTGAATGATTTCTGGTTGGAGTAGAGATGGAAGGAAGGGGATAGGTTTAGGGTTTGATTGTGGAGTAGAAATGATGGAGGAAACTGAGCTTGAAGAAGGAGAGGCTTACAGTTATGATAATTATAAGAAGAATGATTCAACCATTGACCCTGATGTTTCTCTATCTTACCTTGTGAGTTTTCTTATTTATTTATTTTCTGTTTAGTATTGTTGATTATCACTGTTATGGATTTACAATTGAGATTGAACCATTTTTCTTTTAAGTTCAATTGCAATTGGTTCATTTTGTGTATTTTTTGATTTTCTAGTTTGCTAGCATGTAGCTTATGTTGTTTGATCAATCTATGTACTGTTTGTTGTGTATGTCTCCGTTTGCTTGATATAATTGACTGTATAAAACCAAATCTTAATAAGAGGCCTTATCATGTCGAGAGAAACTTGATAACGAGAAACCCTGCGTTTTCTCATTCTATAAAACCAAATCTTAATAAGAGGCCTTATCAAGTATACTGTGATGTTAGAGAAACCCTGCGTTTTCTCATTCTATTTTTTGCTTATAACTTCTCTATCTAGAGTTGGTTTAGGGGCTAGTTAGTGAGTCGGTGTAAGTATTCTGGCAGGTGTTGTGTATTAGTGATAACTGCATTACAACCTCTGATAGCAACTCTCTTCCAGTTTCTCATATATCTATCTCTTACTCTGTCAAGGATGAGAAACTTTACAATGTTTTGGGACATTTTCAAAGCGATTTTGAAGGTGAAGTTTCAGCTGAGAATCTGGGTATGTAATACTGGAAATAGGGTATTCCCAGAAGCACAAGTTTAACAGTGACAAGGCTTATGCCATGAGCTGATGATTGTTGACTTTGCATATATTGACAGGGTCGAGATTTGGCGGGTATGGTTCATTTTTACCTACTTATCAGATTTCTCCTTCTTGGTCTCATCCGAGGACTCCACAAGAGGCCAACAAAAATAGCAGACAAGTATCACCAAACAATCTGCTCCCTGAGGTACGCAAACTTTGAATGACTCCTTATGATTTCTTTTATGATAGTTTACTGCAGCAAAGAAGTAATATGATTTTACATTGATATTCTACTTTTACCTAGCAATATGCATCTTCCAATTATACAGGGTGGTCGACAAACCACGTTAGGATCTTCAAGCACTTCTCTGTCAGGAAGGTTTGCAGCATCTTCTGCCCGTTCAGCAGCAGTATCTGCACTTATCCCCCCTCTCAAACGAGTTGATTAGCTCGTACGTGTGTCTTAAGATTATGTGTTCTGCGAAAATACAGCTTCTTGGATGAAAACTAAGGATCCCTACCTTTGCATATGAATAAGTTGAACTTTTGGACTTATGGTGGCAAAATTGTGAAGATGTTTGACATCTTCTTCTTCTTTTTCTTTTTTAATCTTATTTCAATGTAGTAACAACTTTTTAATTTTATATTTGAAAAAGAAGAAGAATAGGAAGAAATAATGTTTTAGCAAAGAAATCTTTTTTTGATGTTTTAGCAAAGAACCTTGTTGCAAAGAAAGTATATAAAGAAATAAAGTGTAAAGGGTATTTTTGTAAACACACACTTTTTAAATAGAAATTATGCAAGATTTGTTTTTTCTAATACATCAAACCAAACAGTATATAAGAAATAATGCAGACATATCTAATGCAAGTATTACTAATGCAAGCACTAGTAATGCAAGTATTACTAATACACCCTATTTTACATTGTTCTTATACACTCTACCAAACGACCCCTAAGTTGTCCGCATATTAAATTCATATTTCAACCAACATATATGTATAATAATAGAGTAACTTAGTGTTATGAAGTTTTGACAAAAAGTGTATGAAATTAATCCTTGATTATTTTCCATTACTTTGATAAATAGACAAAAAGATTTGTTATTACTAAAAAGTTAAAATAAGAAAGGTTAGCTTAATAACTGCTCAATCTGTCTACCTTTACTTATCATAATTTTTTTTCAGAGTTAAATTATAAAAACTTTAATCATCATTTTATGTTATATTTTTTCAATTTATTGATATTTTTTTTATAATTTTTGAATATTAAATTTTTTTATTTAAAATATAAAATTAATATAATTTAATTTAATTTTTAAAAATAATTGAATTAACTTTTGAAACATAATATAACAATTAAAAATGAGTCAAATTTGCGAGTAGGTTAGTGTTACATAACCAATTACATGGTGGTGGAGCAAAAACTCTGAACTCGACTCCGGTGGAAATGAGAGGCAAAGTTATGCAACACCACCAGTGAAACCTGATCGGAAAATTATTGAAGAAGAACTTGGCTGCATTAGGCTCTTCATCTTCGGTATTTGAACAGTATTTGCTCTTTGGTTTCCATTTTTTTTCTCAAATTACTTCTATGAAAGTTCGCAAATCTTACTGTATAGAACTATAGGCCATGATTTTCTCTAAGATTTCTAACATTAGACCATTTTCTCTCTCCCTTGTTTCTCTATTGAAGAGTGGTTTCACTCCCACCGCTACTCACTTCAATCAATTCCTCTTCTTCCTTTCTAAATCCAAAAGATTCAAACTAATCATACATTTGGTGAAATCAAACCAATTCAAAGGAGATTCCAAGACACGCAGAATTTTCATACAAGCGCTTGTCAAAGAGGATAAATATGATGAGGCAGTTCAGTGCTTGAAGGAGAAGAATACCCAGATGGAGAAACGCTTATTTGATTCATTAATTCAACCCCTCTGTAAAAGAAACCCCGAGAAGGCGCTTTCTATACTGCAGGATTGCTCAGTGAGTAATGGTGTTTTGCTTTCTTCGTACACTTTTTCTTCATTGATTTACTGTCTATGTAGTCAGGGAAAGATGGATGAGGCAATTCAAGTGTTAGATTTGATGAACAATGAGAAAAATAAATACCCATTTGATAATTTTGTATGTAGTTGTGTGATTTCTGGGTTTTTGAGTGTTGGAAAGGCTGAACTTGCGGTTAAGTTCTTTGAGAATGCTGTGAGTTTAGGTTATTTGGAGCCCAATGTTGTTACTTGTACAGGACTATTAAGTGCTTATTGTAGGTTAGGAAGAATCGATGAGGTTTCGGATTTACTTGCTAGGATGCAGATATATGGATTAGAATTAGATGTTGTGTTTTACAGTAACTGGATTTATGGGTATTTTAGAGAAGGAGCAATTGAAGAGGCACTCTGCAGACACAGTGAGATGGTGTGTAGGAGAATTGAGTTAGATACAATAAGCTATACAATACTTATTGATGGGTTTTCAAAGGAGGGGCATGTGGAGAAAGCAGTTGGTTTCCTATACGCAATGAGAAAACGTGGTCTGCAACCTAATTTGGTTACTCTTACAGCAGTGATATTAGGATTTTGCAAGAAAGGGAAACTGAGTGAGGCGTTTGCAGTGTTTAAGATAGTTGAAGATTTGCAGATTGAAGCGGATGAGTTTATCTATGCAGTGTTAATTGATGGTGTGTGCAGGAAGGGTGATATAGAACGCGCATTTGAGTTGCTTGGTGAAATGGAGAAGAAAGGCATAAAACCTAGTGTTGTCACGTACAACACCATTATTAATGGATTGTGCAAAGTAGGGAGGATGATTGAGGCAGATGATGTGTCTAAGGGAATCCCTGGAGATATTATCACATATAGTACGTTGTTACATGGTTATATGCAAGAAGAAAATGTCGCAGGAATGCTAGAAACAAAAAATCGAGTTGAAGCAGCTGATGTTTCTCTGGATGTTACTATGTGCAACTTGCTTATAAAAGGCCTATTTATGATGGGATTGTTTGAGGATGCTCTTGCCATGTATAAGAAAATATTAGACATGGGCTTGACTTCCAATTATGTTACTTACTGTACAATGATTGAAGGTTACTCTAAAGTAGGAATGCTAGATGAGGCACTTGAGATATTTGATGAATTTCGGAAGGCATCTATAACTTCAGCTGCATGTTACAATTGCACCATTCAGGGGCTTTGTGAGAATGACATGCCGGACATGGCAGTTGAAGTATTTGTTGAACTAATAGATCGAGGTCTGCCTTTAAGTACAAGGATCTATATGATATTGATCAAAAAGATCTTTGGAGTTAAGGGTGCTGGTGGAGTTGTAGATTTGTTTCAGAGATTGGGAAGAACTGAGCATGAAAATTTTGGTTTATTGTGTAACGATGCTGTCTCTTTCCTGTGCAACAAAGGATTATCAGAGGCTGCATTCGATCTATTAATGGTGATCCAAAGTAATGGTTTTGTACTAAGCAAGAACTCTTACTATCTTATAATGAGATCTCTTCTCTATGGTGGCAAAACCTTTTTGACTGGCCTCCTTTTGACAACATTCATAAAAAATTATGGGATGCTTGAGCTTAGAGAAAAGGAGATACTTGTGTACTTTCTTTGCATTAAAAATGTAGAAACAGCAGTTCGGTTTCTTGCTACTATGAAAGGTGACGTATCTGCGGTAACTTTTCCTGCTATAATTTTGAGGACACTGACAAAAGGTGGCCGATATCTGGATGCTTTTGACCTTGTTATGGGAGCGGGAGATAAGCTACCACTCTTGGATGTGGTTGACTACTCAATTGTTATTGACGGCCTTTGCAGAGGAGGACATATTGACAGGGCATTAGATCTCTGTAATTTTGCCAAGATTAAAGGAATTTCTTTCAATATTATAACCTATAACTCAGTTATCAATGGGTTGTGTCGTCAAGGGTGCGTGGTTGAAGCTTTTCGGTTATTCGATTCATTAGAAAAGAATAATATAGTTCCTTCTGAAATCACATATGGTATACTCATTAACACTTTATCAAAAGAAGGTCTTTTAGAAGATGCGACGAGGTTGTTTGAGGAAATGTCCCTGAAGGATCTTAGACCGAATACTCACATATACAATTCATTAATTGATGGATGCAGCAAGTCAGGTCAAGTCCAGGAAACTTTGAAGCTTCTTCTTGATTTGCAAGCTAAAGGCCTAACTCCAGATGAATTCACTATCGGTGCGGTACTTAACAGCTATTGTCAGAAGGGTGACATGGAGGGAGCTCTTGGGTTCTTTTCTGAGTTCAAAATGAGAGGTACACTTCCTGATTTCTTGGGTTTCATGTACTTGGTGAGAGGCTTATGTGATAAAGGGAGGATGGAAGAATCTCGATGCATTTTGAGGGAGATGTTTCAATCAAAATCTGTCATTGATCTTCTTGATAGAGTTGAAAGTGAAATTGAAACAGAGTCAATTAGAAGTTTTCTTTCTCTGTTGTGTGAGCAAGGAAGCGTCCAAGAGGCAGTTAATATTCTCAATGAAGTGGTGACCATGTTTTTCCCTGTTAGAGAGAAGAGAGTCGATTCTAAAGACTCATCCTGCAAATACAAAATAGATATAGACTCCAGGTCATGTGAGAGTCGGAAATTGGTGAAGGCATCAAACAACTGTCATAGTCAAGACACTCAAATAGCGCAGTTCCTCGACTTCAATTCTTATTATTCTAGTATTGCTTTATTGTGTGCAAAAGGGGAGTATGATAATGCTAATGAAGTGGCAAAAATTGTTACTGGTTTCACGTAGAGCTTATTTGTCTTTAGACAAAATTGACTAGCTTCTCTAGATATGGTCTGAGCACTTCTAGTGTTTCTTGCCGGAACAAAGAACCATACAATCATACAAGAGCTATATTGGGTATGTCTTCTTCTTGTTGAGTTATGCCTCAATATAATCTGCATGTTTTTATTGTGACTAGATAATCAACTTGGCAAACTCATATATCCATTTTTCACAAACAGTTCAAAATTATTTTTGTAACTTTGTAGTGGGAGTTTATTCTACTTAGAAAATACTATTTTTGTTTTGATTTCTTCTAATTATATAACATAACATTCCTTGCTGAGTTGCACTTTTTAGTTCTAATTCAAGTATTTGAACTATGAGCCAACTCCGAGTTTGATATCCAATGCAGGTGGAAAAAGAATTGGAAGCCTTACACCAAGAAGAGCAGATCTTGGCCTCTAAAGGCACCCAAGGGTGTGGCCTAGTGGTCAATGAAGTGGTTGAGAACCTTGTGCTCTCAGATTCAAAACTGAACGGAGACAAAAAACATTACGTGATTCTTCCCATCTCTCCTGGCCTTGGTGGACAGAGTTACTTGATACTTGTTGCTGGTGGGAGGTGGGAGGTATGCCGTGGAATTAGTCGAGGCGTGCAAAAGCTATCCCGGACACCATGGTCATAAAAAGAAAAGTCTTGGCCTCTAAATCTAGGTGTTAGGATACTGGCATGATGGATAAAGTAGTTTTCTTTCTAAAGCAGAAGCACAGGGGAATTTTGACCTTCTTGCATAGGCCATTCAAGACTCTGGCAACTTTGTGGCATTTTATCTGCACTTTTGCAGACTATACATAAAGCTTTAGGCGATGTCTAACTGTCATTCCAACTATTATTGTGGTAATTTTACATGTAACATTTACAGTCTATATATTATATTTGCACATGTCATTATTTGGTTATAAATTTCTTTCCCTCCTGCTTTCATCATTCAAAAGGTGAGTTGGGACAAGTATTTATCCGTTAAGGTAAAGCTTATTTCATTGTTGTTACTTGTAGCTCTTGTTGCAATATTAGTGATCTAGATGAGACTAGGACTCAGCGACCTAGCTTATTACATATTGTGTTACAGTGTTTGATGACATTGATAAATTAAACACACTGTCTTTGATATTATCCTACAGATTTTCGAGAGTGGGTTATATTTGGATTTCCCTTGGAAGACGGATTGCTTTATGGGTGTTCTGGTTATCTTGGTATCGAGGATTGGAGTGAAAGATGTTACGATTGCATGTGTCTAGGTGAATCTGGGAAATTTGCAAGACACCTTTCAAGCATTTTTTACGAGTACTCAGCAGATGCAAAAAGACAAACCATGATTGCAATTTATATGAATATTTAACTGAGGTAATATTTGCAGCTATGAAAAGATTATTATGGCTTGTTCAATTGCATTCTACAAGGCTGCTGGGTTATGTATCTTATTCTAATTTTTATATTTCCCTACTTAACTTCATCTTTGTAATTTTTTTTTTCAGGGAGAGAAGCGATTCTAGCCTGGGTTTTCTCTATTCCTTGGATGACATGATTGTTTTTCTTCATTTTTCTATCACTAATTATATGTATATTTCCAGGCTTCAAGCTAGCCCCTCCTTATGAGAAAAAAAAGTGGTTGTTTTCCGTCTGCAGTTTTGTTTCGATATGTTTGGATTTTGGACGAATAATATTGTTGTTACGGTATTGAAGGTAAGAATGTTATTCTCTAAATCCATACTGAGATGACTTATCTGACATGGTTACTTGGCATAAATTAAAAAATTATGATTAACCGTGTTCCCGGAAGGAAGATACTTTATAGTAAGGGTGAGAACAACTGAAGTCCATACATACAAATTGATTACTCCCTGCGACTGTTGATGGTGTTTGACTGCGCACATGGTTTTGAAACTTGTATCTAATATAAGCTGTATATATTTTTGTGGCTATAAATCATCTCATTGAGGTAGACTGAGAAATCTAAAGTTAAATTCTTTCTAAATAGAAGTGTGTGATTTTTCTTTGGACCGATAAAAAAAGAAAGTGTTACATAAGTTGGGATGGTGGGAGTAGGTAGGGAGGACTTCTTTGTATCTCAAGGACATGTACTTCCATTTTATTTACTGCAGAGGTCTTCGAAAACTGAGTGTTTAGTTCGCTGAAGCTTTTGATATTGTTTTTACTTCCTGCAACTCCATGTCCACGAGATAGCTGTTGCTTGTAGTCGTTGCATGTGTCTTGAACTAATTCATTCATTTCTTATTGTTCCGTTTAGCCTAAAGATTGCTCAAGATGAGAGACAAACTTTTTGTTATTTTTTTCCCTCCTTTTTGGTTACAGATGGTTCTTTAGAATTGCAAGATTAAGTATGTTTCTTTCTCTTTGGATTTTTTTATCGCGTATAGTTTAAAATTGTGACTTTCACCCTTGATTAGTCTTCTCCTCGACTCATTTTATATTGTGAATGAACTATTATCTCATTTGATTTTAATTTTGATTTTCTGCCCCTGGCAGGCAGACATGTAATTAACAGTTCTGTGGAGAAGTTAGTACTTGGGATTTGTTAAAGTGGATAGCAATCACTTGTTGAGAATGATTCTGATCTGTAGAAAGCACTTTGGTGGGGGACCTTCATGGATAGTAAGAGATTGCAGTCAGTTTGATAATGATGGAGTGACATTGCTTCTTTGGCTGGATCACTTAGATATGGTGCATACAACGCCCGATTTCTTCATTCTGGATTTCTCCGTTCCTTCCCTATGTATTTCTACAAACCGTCTAGGTAATTTCCGCTATACAGAGTTCATGATGCAGAAGTCAGAACTCATTTGGTTCGTCCTATTGGTGTGACCCATCCAAACTAAGTATCTTCAAATACATGTGAAAACTTCAATGGATCTGTAATTGTCTTTTTTTGTTAGCCTATAGATAACAGAATAGATGCTTACAGTGATATGCTTTAGGGCACAAACAAGTTAATCCTTTATAACTCAGGATTATCAACTACATGAACTGTCAGGATTACATGACCTTAAAGGGGTCGTTTGGTACAAAGATGCATAATGAACGGATTAGTTTTGTCAAGTGTTTGATTCGTTTTTTTCCATTTAACCTTATGTTTGGTTTACAATTCTAGAATTAGCTTTTTCCTATTATACCCTTCAGTTATTATGAGATATTATATTTCATTTATTTTGTCAAGTTAAATACTAAAATATATTTTTAAAATTTATTAATTTTGAGGTGTGATATGCCACTATAGAGATCCTTGATAGCACGATATATTTCTAATTTTTTTTGCTGGTCAAATATACCTTAAACTTAACATAAATTTAAGACTGCTTAATTTGTTCAATAAACAAATCTTATTTCTTATAAAAAAGATATCAAGCGATTAATCGGCGAACTACATTTTAAGAAGAAATTAAAAAACCAACTCAATATAACAAATCAAACATGACGAAAAAAGTATTAGTTTGTGAAATTATCAAATTACATAGAACAAATTTGGAGGATTTAAAAGAATATTTATAAATATTCTCATATAAATTAAAAAAGAGCATTAAATTACCAAAAAAAAAATTAGGAAAAAAGATTTAGGGATAGTTTAGTCATTTAGGGGTCTTATCCAAGGATTGTTAAACCTTGGATTAGTTATCCCTCCCTTTTCTACGAATTAAATAAGACCTTGTATGACAATATTTTTGTTGGACTACATTTTAATCCATGGACTATTTTAATTAATATCTCCTACCAAACGGGTCCTTAAGAGTCATATTTTTTTCATATTGAAACAATCAAGTTAGGTAAATATACAAGTTAAATATAGATTACTTTTACCTAGATCCACCCCCCCCCCTTTCGGGTCCAATTATGGTGGGAGTATTTCGCTCTTAATTAAAGATCATGAATTTGAGCTTTGTGTATAAAAACTTTTTGTTGTCAGTGTCATCCCCTGATGAATCCCATAGTGCGAAAGTTAAATTTAGTTGGTCCTTCAATGTCGACACAAAATATTGGGAGGAGAAAAAAAAACACAGCATGCAAACCTTATCTATTAAGTTGAAACTTCAGTCAAAGTCACCTGTTTATTCACCTTATCAAAGGTGAACTGATTTTTTCTACACCTTTTTCCACATCTAAACTTTTCTCTTAGCCTTTGCTATTATAGATAACATCACAATGGACTTTGAGCCTATAATGTGAGTTTGTTTCTCTTCTTCTTCTTTTCCTATAAAAATGAATATTTTAATAAAGTATTCTTGTCAAATTATCTTAATAATTATTTTATTTTCCACCAATAATCATTCAGATAAAATATTTATTTAAAATGAAATTATTATCAAGGAAGTTTCTAATTTTAAAACAAAGTAAAGTCATGTCTAGATAAATTATACTACTAATAGCTAGTTTATAGTAGTTTTGTCTCAATGAAAAGTCTTTTGGAATACTAGGGTTAAAAAGACTTTAATTTTGATTGTGAATTGGGATATAGATATTTCAAGTTTTTAAAATAATATTTATATATTTGAAAATTATACATAAAATATTACATAAATTGAGATAAAGCATGACAATCATATGAAATTCAAATTCTTCATAAAATAAAGACATAATACATAAGTATATTCTTCAACTTGGTTTCAACTGAAATTTATGCTCCTGAGTGTGCATAAGTAGATATTTATATTTGTATAAAGTTGAACAACAGACACGCTGCATGCATCCTACGTGACATTATACATGTAGGACCCACGTATAATACAAATTTTCACTCAGGATGCTACATAGGAGATCATGAGTCTATTTATTTAACTTTATATAAATTTAAGTGTCTATTTAAGTACGCTCAAAATTAGAGGGCGTAACATTTATATATTATGCTTAAAATAAAAGAGTAGTGGCTTTTTAATCTGTTGGATTGTCCTCTCATTTTCACTTTTAAGAAAGAACCAAGTTACTTTATCTTTTACATAGTTCATTTGAATTATTTCAGATGAATAATGCCACAAAAAAATCAATGACAATTATGCAATTGTGAATAATTATATGTGTATAAAACAAAACCATTGTAAACAAAGTGGCCTTAATTAGTATATAGTACTACATTAAAGTTCAATAATTGAGCTAGCTAACTGCACCCTATTAATTAATAATTACCACTTTCCACCATTTAGATGTTGTTGATTGGAAAAATGAGTTTATCTAAAATGTTGAATGTACAAATTAGTGAATAAAAATAAAAAAAATCAACTTTTCATGTACCACATACATATAACACCAAAAACATGTAATAAAATATATGTAAACGTACTTGTAAGGTATAAAATGGTATATTCTACCTGCCAATATTTTTTCCTCATTATCTGAAAGTTTTGAAATTTGAAAATTTAATTCTAAGAATAAAATATTCAAGTTCGTACTATTACATATAGAATATTGTCTAAGGGATAAGAATTATAATTATAATAATCTTGATTTGTTTACTAGCTAAGGATTTGAGTTTATGTGTGAATATTCACTTTCTTTAGCTAGTTAGTATATGATTCGTTAGAGGACGCTTTATTTTTCAATATAATTTTTTTTTATTGAAATATAAATTTTAATTAAGTATTTTTCATGGAAATATAAATTTTAATTATTGATTGTGACCATAGAGTGATTTTACTTGGTATAAAATTAAGTATTTTTCTGGAGATATATAAAGTTTATCTTGAACTGTCATTCAAGCACGAATATCTTTATTTAAGAGAATATTTCTAGAATAGAAAATTTAAAATAAATAAATATATCAAAACAAAAACAGAAAAAGAAAAGGGAAAATGCATAAGTACCCCCAAACCTATACCGAAAATCTCAGAGACACACTTATACTATACTAAGGTCCTATTATCCCCTGAACTTATTTTATAAATAATATTCTATTTTTTTTTAGACCTACGTGACACTAGCTTGAAAAAAAATGTCAACATACGTTGGGCCCACAAGATAGTGTCATGTAGGCCGAAAAGGAATAGAAAATTATTTATAAAATAAGTTCAGGGGGTAATAGGATCTTAATATAGTATAAGTGTGTCTCTGAAATTTCGGATATAAATTAAGGGGTACTTGCATTTTCAGAAAACATTACTTTTGAAATTAGCAATTTTATAGAGTGTTCTTTTAATTTCCAAAACAAAATATTTTAGTGCTGAGAGCATTAGATCGATTATACTCTCTCCGTCCAACAATAATTTTTACTATACTATTTTGAAATGTTCAGCAATACTTATTCACTTTATAAAATCAATAATTAATTTTACATTTAGTTTCAAAGTTATACATAGTTCCTAGTTTATCTTTATAATTAATTATAGTAATTTTTTAGTTACATTTTTTAAGATATTATATTTATTATATTCAAATGATGATATAGTAAAATTATTCTTTATTTATAATTTTTTTAAAAATGTGCAAAGTTAATAGTGTATACTATTGTTGGACAGATGAAGTAGCTTATACTACTTTCTCTGTCCCTTAGTACTTGTTCACTTTTGAATTGAGATAATCATTAAGAAATCAATAATTGACATTGTAAGTTTATCATTTTACCCATATTAATTATGAAGTGGATGGATTTAAAAATGTAATATTTTCAAGAAGTTCGACCTTTCACAAAGTAATTAATTGATAATATAATAGGTCAAAAAGAAATTATCCTTTCTGTTGTAAAATCAAGATTATAAGAAGAAGACAAGAAGTATAAGGTAGAGGAGAGAATTTTCTTCTTATTCAAGTGTATGTAATTCTCATATGTATATCATACAATTGTGAATGAACAATCCTATNTCACCTTGGAATTATACATAGTTATCATCAAGGTTCATATCACCTTGGAATCTTATCACATTGGAAACACTAATACATGAATCCAATTAATTGTTGGATAACTCTAATGGATCATCCACATAACACAATAGATTTATAACACTCCCCCTTGGATGTCCATAGATAATGTGCCTCGTTAAAACCTTACTAGGAAATACCCCGTGGGAAAAAATTCTAGTAAAGGAAAAAGAGTACACATATCTTTTGATACGCACTATTTGTTGCCTCATTAAAAACCTTGCCAGGAAAACCCAGTGGGAAAAAACCTCGGTCAAGGGAAAAAGAGTGCAACGCGTATTATACTCCCCCTGATTAAAACATCACTTAATTTCTTGTGATGATGTCTCCAATCTTCGTACATTGTGGTTGGTATATTCTTTTTCAAAGAAAAACCACACATTTCTTGAATATGGTGTGTCATTTATCTCAACCAGACGCACTTTCGACTTGCTTCATGGAGGACTTTTATTTCTGCATAGCAACATTTGCTTCATTGATCGCCAGGATATTATTGTGCCTCCACATGCAAACACATAGCGTTCTTGAGATAGATCTTTATGCGGATCAGATAAATATTCTGCATCTGCGTAACTAATCAATTTTGTCTTGGATTCCTCGGGATAGAATAAACCCATAACTATGGTCCTTCGAGGATATTCAATCATGTGCTAAACACCATTTCAATGTCCTTTTATCGGGGAGAAACTGAATCTTGCCAGTAAATTTACTGCAAAACAAATATCTGGTCAAATATTGTTCGTAAGATGCACTAGTGCCCTGATTGCACCAAGATAGAGTTTCATCACCAAGAAACTCTTCATCCTTCTTTTGAGATCAAACTGAATCATCATTTATGTCAAGTGATCTCATAATCATTGGGGTACTCAATGAATGCGATTTATCCATATAAAATTGCATCAAAACTTTTCAGTGTATGTGCACTGTTAGACAAATATTTCATTTGTCAAATTATCAATCTGTAGGTCAAGACAAAATTTTGTCTTACCAAGACCTTTTCATAAAAATACAAGGACAATTAGGGTCATTCTTTTGTACCCTTTTTCTTCCTTGACTATTTCAATCCATATAAGGATTCTTGAAGCTTTATTGAAAAAGTTTCTTTCAAACTCTTATATGCTTCAGACACCTCGATTGTTTCAAGGATTTTCATATAACCTTCATTGTCTAGCTAGACATTACAATTATTCATTACATGCATTCAAGTTTTTCATATGTTGCCAGATCAAAACAAACCTCATTGCATCCACCAAAGGAGAAAACATCTCCAATAATGTCAGGATTTTTGCGATAAACCTTTATGCCCCAAGGCACAAACCGTATTTGATATCTTACGGTTATACTATCGCATAATAATTTATTTGTACCCCACTGACATTATACCTTGATTTATGGACTACCAGTCCAAAATGTCACTTTTCTAAGTGAAACAAAATATACTTGAATTGTGCATTTTACTTGGCCAACCATTTATCTGTCCACACTATATGACAGATTTGAATTCAAGATCCTCGTCACAATTTATATCATTGAGCGCTACCTCATATCAAAGATACCGTCGACGGTTATTTGATATCGATTCCAACAAGACATAACTTATCGAGATCTCTTCATTTTTCATTATTTCAGGTACCTGAACCTTTTTCAAGATTTTATGAAGTGTTATGTCAATGTGCTCTTTTATAGCACTTGCCTCATTATCATGACCATATTGATCATTTGCTCCTTCCTTCTTCAAGGAATTTTATATTTGGAATCGATTGGTCTATTACGCTTCCGGCGTATCATAGACTCTGTCCTTCAAGGACTTCACATTGGAGCATTTGCAGCTGAATTATATCATAGGGTCAGTGCATTCATCTGGCAACTGATTTGCAACATTATGCAACTGAATTATCCCTTGAACTTTAAGTTCACATATTTATTTAACGAGGATCTAGATAATTCATAATTAACCTCACACATAATTTTCAGCTGTCAATCATCTCTCCCCCTAATGTTAGAAAATCTAACATTCATTCCAACCTTATTTGGAAGTTCATCTTTGTGCGTGGTGGAGCAATTAAAATCATAACCGCACATTCAACATTTTAGATGAAAATTATATGGTTCCTGACCCTGAACCAATTTTAATGGGGAAACCTTGTTGGTTTGATGCATACATGTGTTGCTACATGTTAAATAAAATTATCTCATACCAAATCTTATTTGGGAGTTTTGTTCTCATAACCATGATTTAGCTATAATTGGAGGCATACAATTTCTGCTAAATCAACCAGCATTATCAATATAATTTCATAGTTTGGAACTGTGCTCTTAATTTTAACAATTCGAGCAAACAACCTTACAAAAACCAATTTGTAAGTTGACAACAAAATACATGTGACCATCGCATAGATGCATCAATCATATAGTTGCAAATGATCCACATGACAGGTGAACGGGCCCATATTCACCCTTTTATATGTTCCAAAAATTTTAGGGGATTACAATCCCAACCTTAGCTGGTACAATGATCATTTTATCAAGAGAACAAGCAACACAAGAGAATTCTTGAAGAATCTTTATTTCTTCATCATATAAATCACCTGAATTCTCAATCACGTTTGCATCACATTTAATCGGAATGGTCAACCAGTCATGCCAACTGATCTTTATTTTAGTACACTTATAATTTACTTTTACATGTGATTTCATCAGCATGTACATGTTTGTATGGAACAAACAAGAGGAAAAGTGGGGTAATCTTTTACATAAACATTTATAACCCTCTTCGGTTGTAGTGATTTATAGTCTCAATATTTATTTTCAATTCATCCGAAACTTAAAAAGTTTCTTTTGAGACTTACTACAACCCCAATATTATTCCTCTGATAATAGCACAACTCGTTAGAGCTTGCAATTAATTTTGTGTACTATCACATATTGCATGACACCATCCCTATGGTGAGCATCTCCTTCAAGGAGGAAATTATATTATTATTTTCATGGTCAAAATCATTACGAGCAAGACGTCTTTCTTGCTTTACTTTTGTTGTACCATAGGTACACAACCAATGACAAATTTGTATTGCCACACAATAATGACCACAACCCTTATAGGCAAGAACTATTTCTTTCTTTTGCCCTTTCGGTAGTTCACAATAAACATACCATAGTGACGTATAAAACGTACAATACAATTAGCCATTTCTGCCAAATAAAATTTATTTCCTCTCAAATCTCCCGTAGAGATGAGAAGTGACATATATCATTTTTTTTCAAACCTTCCATAGAGGTGAGTTGTGGCATATATCCAACCCATAATGATTTTATCACATCTGGACCCATTCTCTTATAGAATGGTCGAGCATTCACGATACTCATCACAAGTCACATTCTCTTCAAGGAATGGACTAATTATTTATATGTACTTCATAAATTTGCATTATAAGCACATTGTCATGGCTTTAAAATTCATCATATTTCCATGACACACCTCAACATCACTTTGAAAGATCAAGTGTACCATCACTTTATCTTCTTGTATCATGATAGAGGATTTATAAACTTGTCAAATTATTGGGTTGACAACATTCACAAGTCTAATGACCTTTCATACCATTTTGATAATAAAAATTGCCTTCACATTTTGAAGGACTATTTGAAGAACTCATAGTGTTCTTCCTTTTATCATTACCACAATGATGACTATTATAATTCTGTCCCTCCACGCCCTTATTCATATCATTAATTATTTGTCATCTTTCAGACTAATCATTCACTGCTACCACATTCATATGATTGAATGGAGCAAGTCAACAGGCGGATTTCAGAGTTATCACATGTTGCTACCACATTCTTTTCAAGGAATGGAGCAAATTCAATATGATGAATTTCAAGACATTTCATCAAAAATATATTATTTTTCTTAGTCATCATTTTATCATCGCTATGGTGCATTGGCTCAAACTCAATGTCTTACCCATATAAGGCGTGTTACGCCATAATTCTATGGGACTTGAACCCAATCACGGTGCATCAAAACTCTAATTGATGTCTTACCCTTTTGGTGCGATAGAACTTGAATCTATCGTCTTATCCTCAAATATTTTTCATTATGGTGCATCCGGACTTTAACCTGATGTCTTACCCTTTTGGTGCGATGAAACTTGAATCCATCGTCTTACCCTTAACCAACGGTATAATAAACCGAAGTACAACATGATTTATTCTTTGAGTCTTTCAAAACAATCAAAATAATATTCAAACTCATGCTATTAAAATTTTATACCTTCTTCCATTTAAGAAGTTTTGTATAGCATGTCATATTCAACCAATAGTAGTATATGTCTTCGGTTCCTGATAATTGTTAGTGATTGAATACTATTTTATTCTAAATCATAAAATATTTTAGAAAATACATACCTGATTTTATGCATATAATACTTTGATCTTCATAACGAGATCAACCAAAGTATGAGCTAAAGAAAAACAAGAACTCTCTCTCAATTAGATAGAGACTCGTGCTGATAACGTGTTGTAAAATCAAGATCATAAGAAGAAGACAAGAAGTATAAGGTAGAGGAGAGAATTTTCTTCTTATTCAAGTGTATGTAAGTCTCATCTGTATATCATACAATTGTGAATGAACAATCCTATTTATAGAGTGAGAAATCACTCCAAAGGTCACCATATTAAGTATCATAATAAATAGATACATTCTTATCCAAAATGGTTCATGAATCTAGTGAATATGGATGGTTGTTCATGTACCAACCTTATGGACTATCCACTCATTCAATGAATTTATAACACTTTCTTGATTTATCAAAATAAATTTGTCATTAGAAAAACAAAAAAAATAAATACAAACAAATAAAAAATAATATTTATTGCTCAAAAATTGCATTAAAACTCACAAGATTTTACTAAAAACCTTATGTATTAACCTCCAATATATGGAACTTCTATGACAATTAAAAAGAAAAGTACCATTTTTTTCTTCTGAAAAAATATTATTGCCTATTCATTGGTTCAGATCCCAAAAATACTTTGTTTATTTACATTTGGTGTACACAAATTGACAAAGCCATATATTAGGTGAACTCCCCCTTGTGCATACATCACTTACATTTTTATATTATATTATCATAAATTAAATGTATTCAACTTGATCCCTCTCAATATTCCCAATTTCCCAATTAATTTAACTAATGGTGTTTATTGTTCTTTTGTGATAAACATTCCATAAACCAATCAAAAAAATATGAGGCTAGTATAGTATATAATTAATTTAGTAAGTACTATATTGTAGCATAGGTCTTTGTTTATGTAAGCCTAAAAAGATGAAGATACCAATTAAACTCTTAAAATATCAATCAAAACAATTTATTTCTCTCTCCAATAATATGGACTATACACACTATAATTAATAGCCTGAATTTTGAAGAACCAATTATAAAATGTGATACAATAATCCCTATATGCTTTCTCTCTCAATTTACGTCACATTCTTTCCTTTCTAATTTATTTCAAAAAGCATATTATTAAATTCTATAATTAGAAATAACTTCAAGTTAAATTTTACTTTTAACCAAAATGAAATTTATAGCTACACAAATAATCAACAAGTTTCAGATATAAATTTCAAAAAAAAAATTAAATATTATATTAAGTCAAACAATGTTATATAAATTGAGACGAAAAAAGTAATAGATTTCAAGAATTCATTGGAATTAGATTATATAATGCCACAAGTTCCACGATATAATCAAATAAAAACGATAATTAAATTATTAACATCATCACTGATAAATTTTATATATATATATATATATATATATATATATATATATATAAAGATCTAATATAACATGACAAAATCAATTTTACGAACCATCAATTGTGAAGAGATGGATATTAGTATCCTTCCGCCTTTATAGATTTCGAGTTTGAGCCAGCTAAAAATAAAGAAATTCTCAATAAAGAACATAAACATTTTCCTTTTTAATAAATTTTACGCGTTACAAATCTGAATTAATTGTAATGGAGTGAAGGTTGAAAAAACATGAATTTATTAGCATCTTCTTAAGAAGTTCACCTAGGATTCTAATCCAATATGGCCCCTACTCCTTGATATGTAACATTGTCTTTTGGTTCCTAAATTCTTATGACAAAAAGAAAAAAAAATCACACATTTCAAATTAAAGAAGGTTCCCACTATACACATATATATCCTAGCTAACACCTATATGAGTGGCAGTCATTAATATAATTTGTTATGTGGGACACTAAACAAAGACTAAAGAAGATAATGACACTAATATATAGACTATAGTACATTCAAAGGTTTAATTACTCATGTTATGTTTACTGTATATATATGACTTAATTGGAACCTTTTGTAACATGTTTGTCATATATATAGTCAATCAACTTTAAAGCATCTTGTATTATAAAATGTTCCAAGCAACCAGCATCTAATACCTTGAGAGGGAAAAAAAAAGTGAAAAAATGTGGGGTGGTAGGGTATTAATTTTACTCTTTATTCTTTACCATTAACTACTTTTTAACAAGTTTAAACTTTGTAATAAATGTTTCTTTATTCAACTATGGGTTAATTTTACCAATGATTTTTATGTGTATATGCTAAAGGTTAAATTTAGTTTATTATCTCAAGTGCTTATTTTTTTATTCTCTTTGTTTTGCTTAATGAAAATTTTAATTCTATTGTTGTTATGTTATAGTAAGTTAAACTACACTAATTGTGTGATAAATTTTTACACTAGCGACATATATATATATATCGTCCCATACCTAGATTGGCTCGATTTTGACTTGTATTTTCATGTATTCGATTTGGTTACCTTCATTTTAAAGATTTAGATGAAGAAGAAGCAAAAATGAACAACAATTCTAGTATATAGTATTGTTATTTTTCTTTTGAATTGTTGCCAAAAATATGCATGGAGGAAAAGGCAACAAAAAAAAGTGAGTTATATTTTTCCAGGAAACTGCAAAAATGTGGACCTATTTACAAACAAAATGAACTACATAAAGTTGTCATTTCTAAAGTGACAAATTAGGCATGTTTCACTTATTGATAGAAAAAATGAAATTAAATAGCTGACAAGCATTAAATGGTGACATAATTTTTTGTTTGAATAACTAAAATATCCTTAAAATTGTTTATAAAATAAAATATAAATTAATGTGTTTAAATTGTATAAACACCAATTCTGTAAGAAAAATTAACTATCAAATCATATCGATGATATTCTACTGGTAAAATCTTCCGTAAAAAGTGATATTTTAATCTTGAAAATAAAACAGATTATTAATTACAATAAAATAAGATTATTTAATAGCGTAGAAATTCATTGAACTCTAAATTAATTATAAGTAAATAGAGTGAAATAGTGTTAGGGGCTTTGTGTTTTGTGAAAGATACATATTAATATATAAAGTGGAAACCATAAATTAGAAGACATAGTTAAGAAGTATGTTCAACTTACATTTAAACTTTTAAATAAAATGATTACATATTTAACATAAATAAGCTCGAAATTCAAAAATAAAATGCAAAAACTACTGAAATCCCATCTTATTTATTTATAGAGAAATCGTGTAGTACACATGAAATCGTGGAAACCAAACAAGACTAAAAGCTACTACCTAAGTAGTCTGAGTAAATTAACAAAGGGAGAACTTAAACCTAATCAAAATAGGAAAAGTAAAAGAAAAAAAAGAACAATTACACTAAGCTCCCGCTATGTGCGGGGTCTAGAGAAGTGTCAGACTACATAAAAGGTCTATTATATGCAGTCTTATCCTGTATTTCTGCAAAGAGCTGATTTCACACCACATAAATGATCTATTGTATACAGTCTTATCTTGCATTTCTGCAAAATAGCTGAATTCACGGCTCGATAAATAATTAATTTAAAGTGTGCATGCTCATAAAAACACTTTCCAAGTCTAATGGTGGATGAAAGAATTCCCTATTATTATTATTATTACTACTACTATAGTCATGATGATTACACCTTGATGATGTTTTTCTCTTCTTAGGAGGTGGTGGACATGTTACATACTTTCTTGATAACTTTGATTCCTCATATGTTGGAGTTGTTGCAATCTCTTGTTCCTCTTCATCATCATCAACATGTTTGTTGTTCTTCCAATTCTTGGATGTTAATATAGGCTTCAATGGACTTCTCAATGTAATCATCCATCCTTTTTTGCCTTCTGATGACTCTAAAACATGATTTCCATCCTTTGATTTTTTAGAAATTAATCCCATTTTTCTCATGAAATATATTATAAGAATCAAATTTTTTGGGGGGTAGGTATAAATAGAAGATGAAAAAGTGAAAAGAAGAAGAAGATAAGAGTATTACTTTTTATATTGGAAAGGGAATATATTCTCTCTTCTCTAACTAGTTGGAAAAATCTTGAAGAGAAAGGAATTAAGAAGAAGAAAAAGTAAGTACTCTTTGAGATTGAATTTTTTTTGGACAATAGAAGCTTTATTTAAAAGGAGGAGGAGGAAGAGGATGAGAATATTAAATGAAGAGTGTGAGTTTGTATATATGTTTAAATAAATTAATGTTACCACTACTTTTACATAATCTAAAGAAGCAAACAAAAAAAAGAAATATATTCCCTCTTTTTAGTCAATCCCAAACGGACGATATATTTTCGTACTCCTTTCTGTATTTTAATTTTAAAAAAAATTAAAGTAAGTTTATCATTATATGTTCATTTAGTGTTCTCTTGAAAGCAAGTTTTCAATAAATGATTATATATAGTTATTCTGATTAATTAGATTGATCAATAAATATTTAGTTGAGGTCGTTAATAACTCTCAAGAGTAAAAGAGGAAGAACACTATTATTTATGTATTGATTTTATGAAATGATCAGTATTAAAGAACATTTATTTCGAGTATAAATAGGAACAAACAAAGTATTTAGTACTCCGTGTGTCTCACTTTATATGACTTATTTTTCTTTTTAGTCAGTATAAGAAAATGACATATCTCTATATTTAGTAACAATTTAACTTTAAAATACTTTATTTTATCCTAAATAAAATAATTTCTACCCACATAAATATTTATGACTTATTTTGAACCATAAATTTTTTAAAAAATTTCTTTCTTTCGTTAGTCTGTATGTAAGTTAAACTAATTTATATAAATTGAAACAAATGAACGTAATATATTATAGGTTAGCTAGGAAGGAAAAGGAGGAGTCGAGGAAACCGTGACTTAAACAAAAGCAAGAATAAAATTAAAGGGGTTTAAAGGCAAAAGGAGTGAATGTGCCCGTGAGAATTTACTGAACATGGCCAGTGAGTGAATAAAAAAAAGAATAATATAAAGTTCTTTTTTTTTAATAAAAAATTATGATTTGATGATTTTTGGCTTTATTTAGATTCCTTAATTAGTGCCTATTTATTTACTTTTTCTTTCGTTTTCAGCCGTCAAATTACGCCCTACTTTATTTACAAAGGACTTTTTCGATTATATTTGTGTTTCTATCTAAAAACTAAATATTCAAATTTAATAATTGAGATGCATATAAGTTATTTAAATACTATTAAAATATATTTTAGTTTTTGAATATCCTTTTTGTTTTCGTTCGCTTCTCTCTTCTCCGTGACTCCACTCCATTCTCTCTTTCTGTATATCTATATTTTTGACTATTTATGTTGTGTATTTTTATATTTTTGCTGTTCTTTTTCTTTTTCTTTTTGGTTATATTTTTATATTAGATGAATAGATATAAGTGATATAAGAGCGAACAAAATCCAAATAGTACAAAAAAAAAGCATAAAAAATGCAAATACAACTAAAGCAAATGGGTATAGCTTCATACATATATTTTTTTTAATCTTCATATATATCCGATACGACTTAAATATGTACACGAATACAAGTAAATTTAGAGCAAATAAATATAAGTGACGTTAGAGGGAATGAACATAAATGGAACATTGACAAATGAATACAAGTAAAATTAAAGCAAATAAATATAATCCCCCTCACCCCTTTTCTTTTGTTGTTATTTGTAACTTCTATACAGTTTGGGATATATTCATGAATATAGCTTGTATTCATCGATATAACTTTTACTAAATAATGCAACCTATATTAAAGGTGGATCAAGATATCAATTTTATGGATTCTGATTTTAAAATGTATGAATATTTCAAGTGTTAATAACTGTGTTTTAAACTTTATATTTATATCTAATGAATTTCTTAACACAAATTTATTATCTGAGAAAAATTATTAGATTCGATCAAATTCATACCTAGTCTTCTAGTTCCATTCTTGATCTAAATGCACGTATGTATACAACGAATATGATTGTTTGATACCTCAAAACAAACTGTCAGACATCTCAAACAATGATTATAAATTAATAGTACTTAAATTATAACTACTAAATAAGTCTCAAATTGTTATTTTTGAAATTTTTCGAACTTTAAATTTTGAGTCGATCTCTTAATTAAAAATTGGATTTGAACCGCTTAAACTTAATTTTGACTTTTGATCCAAATTTAAGAAGAATTCTAACTAGTGTTCAAAAATGTTAAAAGAAATTAGGTCGAACATATTTATATTATTTTATTAAATTTACAATAATTTTCCATGAAAAACAAACTTGAATCATTAAGGTTAATCTTTTGTTTAGATTTAACAAAAATATCTCATTACATATATTATTTCAATTTCATCTCATATTCATTATCTTGGTAGAACTCAGTCTCAATTACATTAAAAAAATAATCTTCACCAATAATGTTCTTTTTTTCTTAACAAAAGGAAATAAAAAGTCTGGGAAGGTACACGTGAAAGTTTGAGAACTTTACGTAGCTGCAATATTAAAAATTGCATTACATGCTTTGAACATAAATTTTAATATTTTAATATTTTAATAATAATCATATCTTTGTAAAATAAATTTACTCAACCAATTAATCCTTAAAAGGACGTTAGAAACGAAATTTGTTAGATTAATTTCCTTTTTCTAATGTCTTCATTTTTTTAATTTCTTTTTCTGTTAAAGTTTTTTTTTCCTCTTTTGAGTATCTTTATTTTTTTATTACCTTTTGATACAAACACTTTTTTTTGTATATCGCTATATAATTTATGTTATTTTAATTTCAGAGACTTCCGCTTATGTTAACCTTATAACGCTTTTTTTTTGTGCTTTTAGATATTAGACTCACCTTCCTTATATTCTATTTTTCATAACTAAACTTATTTAAATGCATTAAAAATGTGAAGTAATATCAAATTAACCTTACAAGTTAGAACACTTACTTTACGTTTTCTAATGACTTCCCCTTACGTTTAACCTTACAACACATTTTTAAATTGATGCTTGAAAAGTTGATGTGTCTCAATCATCAATTTATCAAATCAACAATAATCAAGGTGCACGTAAAAATCATATCACACATGTCCATATTTTTTTTATAAATAAATGTTTGTGATTACTTGTTACAAACTATCAAATATATAATTTTACAAAGATACAATTTTACTTTTTAATAATAATAGTTATTAGATATTCTTCAATAATTCTCACATATGATATGGACAATCTCTCCACAAAGAGCTTTTACCCTTTTTTTCTATAAAATTGAAAATCACGAATAATTTTTACAAAATATAAATTTATGAGTCAAGTCTTATAATTAGAATTATAAACTTGAAATTTCATTCCTTGATTTTAAATACATACACTAATTTCATATCAAAACATCAAACTCAAAGCTCCAAATTACATGGTCAAACACCTACTTAAAATCAACAAAGTTTTAATATAATATGGTCTGATTTACTAATATAAAATTAAATTAAATGCAGAAGGGAAAAAAAGGAAATCTATAGATCACATGGTAAATCTAGCAAGTCATATATATATATATAAACACATAAATGAAAGTTAAAAAGAGGGGAGAAGAGATCAAGTAGTGTACAATAATTTGTTTGTGAAAAAAGTTGCAGTAGTTGTAAGGTAAAAACATATACAATAAATACTCCATCCATCTTTTTTCTATTACATCCTGGAATAACCTTTGTGGTCTTCATATTTCTCCATGAATTCATCATTGAACTTTTTGAAACTTTCCATTATTGCTGGCATGTCTTCTTCAGCTGGCAAGATGGTTGTCCTTAGATGGAACACCCTACATTGTTCACAACCATACAATTAATCCCACAATAACCTATTTTAACGCGTTACAAAGTACTTGAGGGGAGAGGGAGAGGGAGATGGAAATGAACGCGTTACAATGTACTAACACTATAGTGCGTTTCAATTGTCAACTACGCATTAATACCAATATTAATCTAACTTCAGATAGGTGAGAGTCAGTGGAAATGCATATAAGGGCATTGAAAAGGTTTTGGAATGGAGGTAGCAATATGAATAGAATAAAAAACTCACCCTTCCTTTTGACCGAAACCTGAACCAGGGACGGTGGAGATGCCAGTTGCTTCCAACAGCCTCAGACAATAGAGAACATCAGGAGCTTTCCCAAGCTTATTTGCAGTCTCTATTGCTTTAGGAGGCAATCGTATTTGCGGGAAGGAATACATTGCACCTGAAAATATTTTCTCACAAAGTTAATGGGAGCTCATTTGGCTTTTCACTTAATAAAAAGCTAACCGGTGACTTGCCTTCTGTGAAATTACAAACAACATTTCTGCAGCTGTTGAAACCATCAGTCATCATGTGTGCCCTCTTCCTTAATGACTCGAGGATACCCTTACTGCAATCAGAATAAAGTTAATATTCATCATTAAAGAACTAGAGACTGTGCGGGCGTTTTATCACAGAAATTTATAAAAAAAGAGAGAAAAAGAAACTACGAGATTTATACGTGAATTCAAATCCTTGATCACGGTAGAAAGATATTGACATAAATCCAGAAAAGTTCCGAAAAGAGTAATGAATTAGGATTTAGATGTGTGGAGAAATGTCCTGTTCTGGGAGTTATGTTGGAGAAGAGTGCATTCTTTTAATAATGTTTAAACGACCACAAAAGTTCTAATGGTTTCGCTTATTTAAAAATCTCATACTAATAGGTGACAAAGAATAGATGTATCTATAGCTTTAAGCTTTCTTTCTTCTTCTTTGTTTTAATTACCGAGAAATTCCCAAGGGCCTGTAGCAGCACAAGGTATGAAACTCGATAAATAATGAACCTACCGTTTTACCCTTCTCTACTTTAATATCAGGCTTTTATCTACTGCACGTTCGAACCTGTGATGTACGTTAAGCTTTCTTTTAACTCACAAGTTCAAAGATCGAAGATACTCAGTGACCAAATATTTTTGAAGTCCATATCCAAAACCCCATCGAAAAGAAAAAAGTTCTTTCTTTTTGTTGCACCAATTTCTCACTTCTTAAAAAGAGTTGCAAGAATTTCATGGGCTAGTGTCATACCTCTCTCTGACATATTGGTCATATGAGATATCTCCAGGTTTAGGGGGGTTCACCATGAGCCCCATCTGTAAGTACGAAAGAACAGGACATCACTAACTTGGTCGAATGGTATTGAAAAATGATGTTCCTAATTTGAAGCACATAAATATTATCTCGGAAAAGACAAGTAAAAGTTGACTTACAAATATCTGTCCAGGTACATTTGGACTGAGTGAAATTGAAGCAACCTTGTATATTTCTTCAACAGCCTAGAACATCAAATGCGGAAAGGAAAGGTTTTGTCATAGGTAAATAAGAGTTCAATACCAGAAAAACTGTGTTAGGTGCATAAAGGCAAAAAACAAGAAAATTTTACATTGTGGACTATAAATTTCAATGTATCATAACATACACCATTGTTAATAGTTTTTAATTTTAAAAAAATGGACCTTGAACCTAACTCAACCGTAAAAGCTAGTTCAATAAGTGAGGATTGCCCAAGACCACATAAGGAGTCCAATCTCCCATCCTCAACCGATGTGGGACTCAACAGCCTCCCCCTTCCCCTGCACGCCGAGGACTGGACATCTGGAGCGTGCACATTATAAGATGGGGGCTCTACATGTTGTAAACAATAATTGGGGAGACCCTGCCTCTGGTACCATTGTAAAGAAATGAACCTTGAGCCTAACTCAATCGGAAAAGTTAGCTCAAGGGGTGAGGATTGCCCCAGACGATCTAAAGAGTCCAATCTCCCTTCAAACAACCGATGATGGACTGAACAGTTTCTTAGAAAAAACTAAACTAAACTATATGAATAGTACGAAATGGTCCGCTTACAAGATCCAACCTAGATTTCTTTCAAATTATTCTAATCAACTGACGAACCTCGTCTCAATCATAACTAGTTATGGCTACTTGAATCATCTCTAATCTCTATCAACTCTGCCCTATTCAGGCCATTTTGGTTACAGTACTAGTAATTTCTATTTCAAGACATTGGTTTATCTAGAGCCAGGGAAATTCTAATTATCAAACTTAACTTAACAGTGGCATACAAGTCTTTAACTAGAGTTTGAAAGCTCAGCTCTGCCCTATTCGGGCCATTTTGGTAACAGTACCAGTAATTTCTATTTCAAGACTTCGGGTTTATCTAGAGCCAAGGAAATTCTAATTATCAAACTTAACTTAACAGTGGCAGACGAGTCTTTAACTAGAGTTGAAAAGCTCGTGCCAAACACTGAACCTAAAGTCTTAATTCCAACTAGTTGGTATCTCATATATGGATCATCTGTTCCCTTTCTGTTCTTTTTTTAGCCGATGTTCTTAGCTAATCCACAATCCACATTGGAGAATGTGTCTTTTAAGACTTCCCCAAAATGTGAAATGAGTCATTTATAAGCACTACAAAGAAAAGACTATTATAGCACCACTCCAATAAAACGTGTCATGAGATCACTATACTTTTCACTATCACTACTGGAGTTTTTCCAATTCAAACCATGACATACAATGTGGCACCGAGGATAAGCACTTCACAATAAGCAAGAAATACCAAATATATTCATATCCCTACAGTTTTAATGGAAGCAAAATACAAACCTTGGGAGGAATGTTGGTCATCTCAAAGTATCCTCCACGCTGTCCACATTCACCCCAATATCCTTTGGAGACAGTGTGAAATGAGACAAGCTGAACCTCCTTGCTTAATGGTAGTCCCATATCCAATAAAACCTTCATATTTCGTGAATAAAATAATGAGTATGTAGGATCTAAAAATACTGGTTGGCTTATAAATTCTTCAGGCAGAAACTTTGCACATGTACCTTTCTTGCACTTATGAAGGGGCGCTCATCTTGGTAAATGTTTTGCTGATAAACTTCGTCTCCAAGTAATACTAAATTTTCTTGGTGACAGAATTGAATAATTTGCTTAAGATTTGCCACACTAAGACATTGTCCAGTGGGATTTCCAGGGTTTATAATCACCATAGCTCGTACCTAGGCAGAAACAAGGAAACATGTATGTACAGTTTAATGTTAGACATGCCTAATAAATGCAGAGGATAAGATACATTAGGGCGTTAAAAGCAAAAGAGTAATTCAGCTATTATTTGCAGACATATCTAAATGTGTCACATTAAGGAACCAGTCCCATTGACTAGTTTTTTAAGTTTTGCCAACTTCTGAAAATATTTGTAGTATTCAGCCCCACATGTGCTCTCTTTTATATTCCATTCTTTTTCTTCTCTTGGAGTTACTAGAGGGTCGGGGAGGGGGTTGTGGCTGAGGTTACAGACAAAGAAGGCTTAACGTCCAGCAAGCCTGATGTCGCTAATAAAACTGACTTTGGTGAATTATACTCGGAATTCACATAAACATGAGACCATATTTTTCTTAATGTAAATGGAAAGCAGAAGTTCAGCATACTCACAGTTATTCCCTTGTATCGTGCCTGTGCAACTGATTGGCGAAGGTCATTGATATCAAGACCCCAGTTTGCAGTCTCTTCAAGGTAGTAAGGAACAAGAGAACCCCCCAATAATTGTATTGAAGCTGAGTATAGTGGATACTGGGGAACAGGTACCAATATCTAGCAACAAATATGCACTCATAAGAGTATGATAATGCATGTAAAAGAAAAAAACCTGGAGTTGTCTAAGTTAAAAACAAGATATATGAAAGGAGACAGAAAATATGAAGAGGAAAATCTTGCTATTCATATAAAATTATCAGTTACCCCATCACTTGGGCCGCGAATGATACTGTTCAAGATCTGCATCACTCCTTTGCTGGCACCATCTGTGAGAAATATGAGTTCTGGATCACTGTCAAACAAAATAACTAGATATCAGTTATATAATCAACTTTTGAGAACATCAAACCAGAGCAGGTAAAATGGAACGAGCAACCCAACCTTGGATATCCATCACGTCTCTCAATGAATTCTGCAACTTCTTTCCTTACACCAGGAATGCCTCGGGAGTCACTATAAGCACCTAATTACCGGCAAATATAGAATACATCATTCCCTCTCTAAGAATCACTGTCTCAAAACTGGGCCACAGTAATATGTGTTGCTTGCAATTGAGTGTCATAGCAAGAACACAGATCAGTAGTTAGTGATGGATAGAAAGTCAAGCTTCTGTAGTCTAATTTAGCTTTGTCCGCTGAGAAAGGATTAAATGCACAAGCTCAATTTCAACAGTTCACAAGTTAAATTGCACCAACTATCACCTCCCACCCCCTCCGATGGAATAATAAGTAAGTAGTCCTTTAGGATATAAGAAACTACAGAGACTGACTAGATCGTAATTTCACAAACATAATATAATGAAGAAACTATAAGCAGGAATAAGAGTAAATGGTGAAGCAAAAATACAACATATCATTAAAACATTAAAAAAATGAAAAAAGAAAGGAATAACGTCTGACATAAAAGCAAAAACAAATTCTTGTTTGTGTATTTGCTCAGCCAAGGGCATAAAAGAAAGCCAGAAGAAAGAGAAACATGGCACAGGGACGTGCATATGTAACAATTAAAGGTTATCTGCGGAAGGATACCTAGACCTCCAGAAGTCATCCCAAGAAACTGTTTAGCTCTTGCAATTGCATCAGCAGGGAATATGAGTCCCACATTCGGATCATCCAGTAAAAATGGAGCTTGACAGAGAGCAATGACCTGAAATGAGTCCAGTGCTTTTACATGTATCAGGTAACCATTTCTCAAGCATCATAAAAACAGGCATTTTGCAACTGTAACAAACCTGGCGTGGAAATGTCAGTGGTTTCTGCCCAAGGGCATGGGGGTTACCAACATTGGTGAAGATGATCTGCAGAATAAGTGGAACAATGAGATAGTATATCAGCGCTCTGAATGAATTAAATGGTCTTCATTCAAACGATTCCTCAAAACATTAGGATCTACAGAAATAAGTCTCCTGGTCATAGGACTCTTGAATAGATTAATTACTATTATTGCGTAAGTTGTTTAATTGTAGCATCACATCATAAGAGCTTGTAGTATCTCAGGATTATTTAGATGAGGAATTTATAAATTTGTATGCATTTCATGGGATTCAAACAGGTTTTGGCAAAAATCTAGGCTCGGTACGGATGACTGGTTCAATGCTTCCAATCTTGCAAGCTGCCTAAAGTTGGCCTATAAATTCATGATGACAAAGGTTTGATAGACAGCAATTCCTCGTGCTTGTTGGAATATCGAACTATGAGTGACTCAGAGGGGAAAAGGACCATAATACCTATTTTAAAAGTATCTAGTCCCTTTCAGTACATGATAATCTATAAAATGTCACCAGGTAGAATCTTTTATAGGAAAAGACAAGAACAATTTGACAACTTATACCTTTTTGCCTTCCTTCTGAAGCTCAGAAGCTCGAAGGTACAGCTCACCTCTGACAGCATATTGGCACTTCTTGACATTTTCGTTCAGATTCTCATAGTCTAATGCCTTTGAAGACATTATAAGGAATCAAAATTTTCCTCTTAGTTCAAATTCCAAGCAAAGTGATGCCCGTACTGGCAATGTAGCACCTTGGCTCAAAACCTACAATTACATGAAGAAACTATAATCAGTAAAGGGAACAATGACTGCAAAGCAACAAAACATAGTGGCACCAAAAAACCAAAGAGAAATGTATTGGTAAATATGGATACGACATGTGGACAACTCGATAACAGCACAAGTCTAGGCAGCTCCAAGTCATCAAAGTTTGCTCCAGCAAGAGGTTAGAAATAACCTCGGAAGTCTGCTCCGAATCTGTAACAAGCTTACCCTGAACTCGTCATGCCAGAGTAAGATAGTCTTATCCCACAATCAAACATTGGGTCAGTCGACAAATGTATGGATAGGATAAGCATCTAGACTTGCCAGCTTAGGAATATACGGGATCCTCTACTGCGGTTACAAGTCAACAGTGGTGAATTTATAGCTAAATATGGGGCATGTGAACCCATGGTCTCGTCGTAAAACTAGGTAATAAATGTATATATTTTCTAAAACTGGTACGGTATTATTTGTTGGCACCCATGCTACAAGAAAGCTAAATGGTGCACTTGATTGCATATTGAGTTATTTGCCTAAAGGAGGATGAATTCCCACTTAGTACATTTTTTTCTTTCTTTTTAAAATTGGTGCAACCATGTTTTAGAAATCCTATATTCGCCTCTACAAATCAGTATGAGTTACGTACAGGATGTGCGTATAACGGTCATGATGAGGACTGAAATATTAGGAATTAGCTATCTAGTGTTGTACTATAACAATACCCCTTAGCCCCACTTGTATCTCATCTGATTTTTAGAACTACTATTGCTTAAATTGTAACAAGCTATTGTGTTCTTACTCAGATACATTGTTCATTAGCTAAACCACGAGTTCCCAATAAAAACTCTCTTTCTCTCTTGCTATTTTATCATTTACACACTTCTCACTGTATGTCTTATATTGTTTTAGTCAAATTCATATTATCGGGAGGTTAACTATTAGTTAGATGATTCACTTGCCTTTGACACTATTCTATAAATATAATTGCTACATCTTTTTATCTATGATTGTAGCGCTCGAACCAGCTTTCGCGCATCTTGACTAATTCTACGGAATACCTGTTACCTCCCACCAACAGTAGATACCACCAAGTAACTCTATCCTCCAAGGATAGAACCTAAGACCTCATGTTCGGGGCAGCGCCCCGACCTAAATTTTAGGCTTTACTATTTATTCTCCATTTATTCTCTGTAACCAAAAATACTCTGATTTACTAATATAAATATGCCCCACCGCCGTGGAAGTTTACTCACGGGGTGTTACCACGAAATATTGAGTTTTCTCTTTCTCTCTCTAGATCTCTCATCTCTTTCTCTTGAAAGTTCTTGTGTTCTTCATTCATCAAGTGTGTGTGCGTGAATTCGATCCTAACAGGTTCTCCCCCTCACTAAATTTAATTGTTAATCTTTAATCCAGATTTAGGTTAAACAAGAAAATATAACAAGATTAAGAATACAACTTGCTACTATTCTGACCAAAACACAGCCCATTGATTATTATACCAACAACATTCTGATTTAAAAAAAAAAACCCAAATGCAATCAAACATATTATACACAGGAAAAGTGCCAATCCAATTACATATAATGTGATTTGGTCAATCTTTCAGTAGGGTCATTCATGATTTCAACTACAACAGAAATCAAAAAAGAAAACTGCTAATCATGAAATCAACAGTGCAAATGACCACACACACCCCCAAATCAAATTCTACATTAACAAATTATAAATCATAACGAAGACAAATTTAACAAATCCACGCTCGAGGATGTGATTAAAAATAGGACCAAAAGCATATTGTGGGCATATATTCACCAGTACACAAAATCAAAAGACGACAAAAAACGCCTCCATTACACATACACATAGCAGATGAAAGAGAAAATCTATATTATATCGATCCAATTAAAACACACAAAGAATATGCAGAATCACAAAAATTTCAGATACCCATACATCAATAAAAATAAAAAAAAAAGGAATGGGCATGACTTACACAGTTAGGAGGCAAGTGTTGTGAGTCAGTTTGGTGAATGGTGAGTGAGAAGTGCAATTTATTTTTTATTGGGGTGTAAAGGAAAAGGGGATAATTATAGTATATTATTATTTGTATATGTGGCCAAGTGTGAAGACATAAATTCCAAGATGAAACCACAGCCACTGAACAGTTTGTAAAGATTGGATTAATGTGCAAAATTTGATTGAATCACAAATTTGGAGATAAAGCAAATAGTGGTGCTCCTTCAAACTATACAGTTGTGGTTTTGCTTCTTCATATCCACTCACAACATCACACTTTATTTTATTTTTTTTTAACTAAACTCAAAAAAGGCCAAAAACTTCATAATCATAACAGGAAATATTATTTTACTATTTGAAATGGAATTTTAGTATACGTGTATTTAAGACAAAAGGGGAAAAAAATTAAGTGTTCTTTTTAGATTGATTTATTTGAGGTGTTTTTAAGTTAAAATATTTTTTTTTTATAATTTTGAAGTGTTTGAATAATGTTTTAAAACTTATAAACACTTATTTTAAAATCAAAATAATAAAAATAAATTTTAAAATCCTAAATTATAAATCTTTTAACTTATAATTTTTTATTTATAAGTTATAAGCCAAAAGTCTAACTCAAAATTGATCGATCAGAATGTGGACACCAACTACATAGACTGGCACTATTTTACAAGTGCTTTGTATTTGATTGAGCTTCCACACTTTGTTGGGTTTTATTAGGTCCAAACACGTAAAATCTTCTTCTTTTTAGAGTTATACCCAACCTAACAAAAATAAAAGTAAAATTTGCGATTTCCATTTTCATATTTTATTTATGAAATTATACTTAATAAGTTGGTATAGTGAAAAAATAATTTTTGGAATGAGGCCTCAACTTTCCCAATGTTGAAGCACTACTAGGACTTTGAATGCAATTATCTTGCAAGCCCATGTCAATATTGACTTAATTTTACAAGTTCTTTTCTCTTTTTTCCACTAGTAAGTTGTAACTTATGTATATTGATGATAGTTTAAAAATCATATTTTAAATTTTACACTTATATTCAAAATAATTATTAATGGGTTGGACTAAGCAATCTAAAGTGAAAAACTACTCAAATTTAATCTTTTGAAAAAAATCTCTTGCCCCAACAATGTACTTTATATTTATCAGGTCAAATTTGTAAAATAATAAATAATTAAAAAAAAGTTGGATGGAACTCCCATTAATTTCGAAAAGCAAATAACAATTATTCATTATAATTAATTATCGATATGTGAGATAATCCTAGGAAAAATTAAAAATTAATTTTTAAATAGTACCGTGTAAAAACAAACAAATAAGAAAAAAATGAAAAAGGAAAGGCGATAGTACCTAGTATATATCGATGGACAAAGATTGAGTAATAGCAATCAAATGAACAATAAAAGTTAAACCTCTTTTGAAAATGAATTCGAATTAAAGTTTTTGAATAACTGAGTAAAAATCAATGAAAATATATTTAGGTTAAAATTTTTTGAATATCTAAGCAGAAATCGTATTGTTTGAATATAACCCAAACATTTTTAATTTTTTTTAATCATAAACTGTTTTGTATTTTTTATATATATATAAATTATCATTTGCTAATTTTCTATACCCATTTTCTTTTCTTTTCTTTTTGAAAAAAAATATAAATAATCATTTGCCACTTTTCAATTAAAAAATTCAATGTTTTTATCTGAAATTAATTTCAAAAACATAGAGCCGAGAGTGGAATTTTTGGAGACCACTGAACCATCCATCTCATTATGCTATAGCATTTGTAGGATATTTATATGTACATTTTATTTGATATTTTAATATGAATATAGAATCTGCAGAAAAGCTAGTGAATTCGTCGAAACCAAATTTACTTTTATCAAATGGCTGAATCATCTTCAATAAAAATAGAAAAGAAGTTAATCTACATGGATCAATGGTTTTAATTAATACAAGTCGAAAATTCAGAAGTAGCGATAACTGGCCAAAGATGATCATCATACCCAAAATTCTGCACATTATTCAAATTGTTTAGTGTCGCATTATCTCTCAGAAAATCAATTTCTTTGCTCTGATTATAAGCAGATTCATCACCACCAATCACCCAAAACTCAGCCGCCATAGCAATTTCTGTTTCTTGATTATACGCGTTGCTGTTTTCAAGTCGATTATGGGTTTCTTGATTAGCAAGTAAACTTTCTTTCGCACTTGAACTTGATCCTCCAACAACCCCATTCCCATAATTCATCATCTTCAAAACTTCAATTCTTCTCTCCACAGCTTCTAATTTCGAATTCAATTTCACCAACAAACTTTCATTCGACTCTCTAAAAACATCATTAAGCCACTGATTTTCATCATCATCGCAAAACAGAGCATGATTCTTTTTCGACTTTTTCTCAAAACACCCATCATCGTCAATTCGTTTTCTCTTGCCGTGACAGAGATTTTCTTTGTAGGATTGAATAATGGGGTTGAAATCAGTGGGATTTTCAGGCCATGTATCGACTTTTCCATTAGGATCAACAAGAATGACACAAGCTTTAACGTCACAGAGGATCGAAAGCTCTCTAGTTTTTTTCTTGATAGTTTCTTTTTTCTTGTTGTAATTTAGCATGTTGCCCTTATTCTTCTTCTCCATTGTGTGCCAAAGAAGAAAGAAAAGAGAGTAAGCTCAGGGGTTTATATTTTGACAAAATAGTCAAAACCCTGAACTACACGCTTTGGGTCTTATTACCCCCTTCAAAAATTTTAATTATATTTTTATTTTATATTGATTTTCTGATTTCTTTCCGTTTTCATTTTATTTTGTTTTTAAAATTTTCAAGTTTCCTTGCAATTTTTGTTTTATTTTTTCTTTCTATCATCTTTAAAATTGCTAAGCTCTCAATAATTTCAATCAAAATTCAAAATCCACTTTAAAAAATTAAATTTTGAAGTCTTCAAATATTGGACACTATCACTCTTTTTTGTGTTCATCACTTATTTTCCGTACAATTAATTCATTGCATATCCTATCAAACAACATCAAAGAATAACTTTTTTTTTGTTACCATGAACGACCCTTTTTTAAATTCTATGTTTCTTCAAACAAGAATCATGATGAATTTTCAGTTAATGTTACGAAGGTTTAAGAAGAAAATTTCACTCAATGATTTTTAAATTTAAGCTTCCTCTGCTAATGTGAAAAATCATTTGGTCGAAGTAAAGAAAAAAAAGAGCAAGAAATGAAAGAGAAGAAGGATAATATTAAAAGGAAAAGTAGAATAAAAACACATAATATTTTCTTAATCTTTAAAAAGGTGAATGACGTGGCAGACATGTGCCATTTATTTTTGACATAACACATATATTGGATCCTAAACTTGACTTCAAATTTTAACTATGACCTTCAACTTTCATAATGCACAAATAGACACTTTAACTATCCAACTTTTAAACAAATAAACACACGAGTTCTACATGACACAATACACGTAGGACACCACGTAGGATAAAAAATGACATGTAGGATGATATGTAGGACATGTGTGTCTATTTGTTCAACTTTATACAAGTTCAGTGTGTATTTGTGCACATCCAAAGTTGAAGGTCATAAATGTAATTTGAAACCAAGTTAAAGGGCACATTTATGTATTATGCCTTTATTTTTTGATACAAATTTGGGTGTGAGTTTTTGAGGGGTATATATTATACTTTTAAAATGTTCAAGTGAATGATGAAATCTTTGTAAAGTATAAGTATGTAGTCGAGAATTCGACGATAGATGAGATGGTTTTGACTATTTTCTCTTCTTTTTTTTTTAATAATTTCTAAGTAAGAAACTCCGATGTGTGAAATTGATTAAGTAAGGATATTTTATAAAATATATTTTTGAAATTAGCTAATATTTCTCAATAAATATAAAATAAAGTGAATTCCAAATTTTGTACCAAATTTGACCCCTAACATAATTAGGTACACTTTGCTAGTAGCAGTATATGAGTGTTGCTTTCAGCATGATCTAAGCTAGTATATGCCGCAAACAACTAAAATTTTGAAAAAATGGCGGGATCACATTCACGGTCACCGATTACGGCGGCAGAGCAGGCGGCGCTGCCTTCTTCAATGTCAATCGCTACCGTAACCAACCACTGGGAAGTTCAATATGCTCGGTTCATTGTCTGTCCAGCTTCTCCTCACTCCTCTCATTCGTCTCTCATCTCTCTTTCTTCCATCGGACGGAAGGACGGTAAACGCGGCAAATGGATCTCCTCTGCCTCCATCGTTTCTCTCAAACTCCGCACCAACAGCTTTGATCCTAATGGCGGTTTCATCCTCGTCGTCTCTCTCTGTGATAAAATCCTCGTGAGCACTTTCAATTCTGTTATTATTTCTTCTAATTGATCGATATATTTGTCGACTGAGTTTCTAAAGGATGAAGTGAATTAGTAAACGTACAATTTCGAACTTATTTCCATTATTTGATCTAAAATTTTGTTTTAATATGATGTTGCTTTGAATTTACAGTAATTTATAGTCCTTGCAGTCGCTACAACTAATTTAGTTTCGTTTCCGTGTTTCATTTTTTGATTGATAAAATTTGTTTGCTGAGTTTCTCTAAGGATGAAGTTGAAATCGAAAATGAAAATGCATAACTTCTGAATTTGAATGTTAGTTGTCAGCTGATTGTGAACTTATGATGCAATTTCTTATAATTTGGCAAAAAACATTCCATTATATAGTACTATTAGTAGTTAATTTTAGTTGGAATTTGTTGATCATTAGATCTTAAGATTTGATTTATTCCTTCTAGCGGTTTCTTCCTTGTGTTCGTTCTCGCTCACAGAGTTAATGTGAGCATCAGCTGCTTTCCTGCTGATACTCCTTGTTATTAGGATGGATGCATCTGTTTGCTGAATTTCTGAAGGATCTCGTTGAATTTGAAAATAAACATGCATAATTTTCGAGTTCCGATGTTATTACCATCATGAAATTTATGATGTAATTGTTTATTTCTAACTTAATCTATCTTTAAATTGTAGAGTCAATTAATTTTTGCATGAACTTGTTAACACTACGTGATCTCACTTTTACTGTGTTGGAGAACTGGTACTGTTTCTGTTTAATGCAAAAGTTGTGTTCTGGGTTTGTTTAAAATTGGTAAAATAATCACGGCAATTGCTTGAACCAAAGCAATTTCTTCTTGCTATGTTAGGCAAATTAATGATGCTTTCTTTTTCCAGGAGGGAAAGTTATATTGTTGATAGCAAAAATATCACGGGCACAGAGAAATGCAGAAGCAATCATGTATAGGTTTAAGTGCATCATTGAAACTATTGCAGGAGGGCCAATACTGGTTTTTCTTGAATACTAGAGGCCTAATGTATTTTTGGTGTACTAATTCTCTGTTTGGTAGCATAAGATGTGGCACAGTTGTTACGTCTTGTTTGTCAGATAAACTTGTCTTACACAGCTTGAAGAGTTCTTTCATGCCGACCACAAGCATTATTCTTTTACATTATCAGCTTTCTTTTCTTAGCCATCTTACAGTTCTACAAGTAATGGATGTTACTTGCTGTGGTTCATAAACTCTTAGATGACGTGACAGTTAGTAGGTTTTCTGCATGAGAAGCTAAAAGAGAAATCCCATGCTTCTGACTTTTTTCTGGTTTCATTGTTTACTTCTCACAGGAAGAGCATTACATTTCACGGTTGATGTTCTCATGGCCTCAGGTATCATGTGTATCAGGTTTTCCAGCAAGAGGAAGTAGAGCCATCCTCGTGAGCTATAGGGATTCTGTTGGTCAGGTGAGCATTTGTTTTTTTTTAAGTCATTGTTAATTATACATCAAGCTTTCTTTAAACCCCTATTCTTTTCAGCTAAAACGTCTTCTTTCTAGGAAAGCTACACTAGAGAAATAACGAGATTAAGAAATGGATTAAGACAGAAGTAGCTCAAGAAAAGTAAAACTTCATTAGGTGAGGTGAACAATAGCTGAAGTTATAATAAGAAAAGGAGAAAGGCAAATAGTTGTGAAATACAAATATTGCATGGAAGAAACTTGAATTAGCTAGTTTACCATGTCTATTAGTTATTATAGTAAGATGATTGTCCTCAACAAGTGCATAATTTTACATGAGAGTGGTGATATCCTTTGCTTAAAGAATTTGAACCATCTCAGATCTGGGCTCTGTAACTTAAGTAATGCATTTTATCCAAGATCTGTACCATCTAGTACGTAAGATAATAGACAGTTCTTCAGAAATAGCCTGGGAAGTTCAGTTGACATAACTGTTACAGGCATTGAGTCGTTCACTCAAGCTTCCTAGTTGTAATGTATGTTTTAACTTGCAAATTTAGGATATTATTCTATCGAAGCTTTGTCATACTGGACAATTCGAAACGGATAAGTTGATTGTCAGAGTCTCCTCATTTCCTAATCCTTATAAAGGGAGTTATATGCATGGTTCTATGCGTAAAACCATTAATGTTGAACTTCAATTGTCCTTTTGTTTTTGCAGATTCAGAAATTCATCCTGCGGTTTTTGACAATCTACGAGATAGAGAATTTCATGAATGTTTTAAAGGTACTTAAATCTCTATGATGTTCTCTATGAGTTTCTCTCAGACAGTGAGTTTTGTTTCCTAAATAATTTACAACTATTTTCCTTCCTATGCTTTTTGTATGTGACATTCTTAGGGAAAGTTGGACAATGCAAATCCTCAACTTCTTCCATGTGCTGAATTCGATTCAGCAATATCTTCCCAATCTGAGTTTAATCCTTTGGATGGAGCTTCACACAGGTGACATATACCACAGTTGCTTTAACACATAATCCCATCTCAAGATATGTAGAGTTTACCCGTATTAAGTTATTAATGTATGATTTACTGAAGGTGTGGTTTTCTCAGGGAGAACGAAGGATGGGTATGTGCAGCTTCCGGTGACTCTGCCCCCAATTACATGCCACTGAACTTGGCACCTGAATTTTCTCAAGATTCACATAAAGAGGAAACGAAACTAAGTCGTGAAGCTGATGAGATTCTTTCAGCTTTTCCTCCCAGTTTCACGTCCTTCTTGACGAACTGCTGCCCTGAAATTGATCAAGGTTGTTTACACCGGTCAACTAGTCACAATGTTCTCTACTTTCTGATTCAAAACTAGTACCATTAATAATTGTTAACTGGATGCAGTTGCTGCACAGTCAAGTATGACGAAGGAGGTTGACCTCAAAGACCAAATTGCGGTATGATTTCTGTTTAGATCTTGTATAAAGATCAGCTAAAGTTCTGCTTTCTGATAATTTTTAAATGGCTGGCTGGCTGGGTCAAACTTATAGAGCTAACTATGTTCCAATGTATGATCCACCTGCTTAATTCTTGCAGAAATATCTTGAAGATTCTTCATTCCAAGGTATGTCTTCAAATACTAAAGGCCCTTTTCCAGGTTTTGGTCGGTGAAACTTGCCCATCATTTGATATTTCATTCTTCTTTTTATTCAACTACTTTTTCCTTTTACTGGATGGGAAAGCCTTAAAGGAATTGTTATTGAAGTGATCATCGAACCATGGTGAAAATTGCTGCTTAAGTAATATCTACACGAGTTGTAAATATGATCACTCGCAGTTGAATAAAGCAGCCATGTGCAGATCTGATTTGACTGGTTTAGAGTACTAATTGGCCAAATTCCTGATATTGACAGATATGCTGGTCAAAATTGAGAAAGTCATCCATGAATTGGGAGATAATACAGTACTGTAGCTGCACCAAAGGCTGACATATATATATATACACAAATCATAGCTTGGTTTCCTCTTAATTTTTGAAACGTGGGAATTCTTTTCATTTTCTTTTGCAATTTACTTATATACTACATCAAAACAAGCAAACAGTTGTAACTTGTACTGGACAATTATTCCTGTGAATTGTTGTTTTGAAGCAATTAGATTAGCTATCTCGAGTAAAATGGAAAAGTTCAAAAAATTGTGATTTCATTTGAGTCAAAAAATTGCTTTGTACATGGTGTTTAATTTGCTGCAGATGAGCAACCTACAGCTCTCATGCACCATCTATATATGTTTGTTAAATTAGTCCTATGAGCTTCTAAGGGGGGAAAATGAAATGAAGAACCAATTCAATTTTGTTGCATGTTAGAGACTTATATCTAGTTTTCAGTTGACAAACCGGCATTGTTTCCTGATCTGCCCCTGGTCTCCCGTGAGCACTTGTATTGAAGTCAACTTGTTCATGGCCTTACCAAACTTAATGAACCATCCGTTTTCATCGTCACCAAACTTCTGGATAAAGTCCTTTGTTCTGGGATCTTCATTCAGAAGTGCATCAGATTCAAGCAATGCTCTCTTCCCCGACAGCTGTTTGTAATAAATGGAGTCCATCTTGTACTGTGTGGTGGTATCAAAAGCCAGAGTACTCATTGGGGTGGTACATGCGAATTTCACAACTCCCGCGAGTCTTGGATCTACCATAGTAGCCTTCACTGGATCATCCACTCTGTAACGGAAGCTGAAACAGTGGGCTACTCCAATGGAGTGGGCACCAATTAGGACAACCAAATCCTCTTCAGTCAGGCCTTTCTTTTTGAACAGGTCAATCATCTTGTCCACTGTATTATCAGGAAGCGGGAGGTTTCCAATAACATTTGCTTCAAGGGATTCCATTCCATCACGACGTCCACCAGGCACGTCGTAGTGAGGGACACCTGATACAACAAAGGCATCCCTTGACAAGTATACCAAAAGATCAGAGCATGAGACTATGCCAGGGCATTCTGCCTCAAGCTCAGCCTTGATCTCGTCAATGAGTTCAAATCCCCTAATTGTTGCACCATTGGTGGGGGCAAGTTTTTCTACCCTTGCACCACTTGGTGTCTTGTCTAAGAGTATAGACGCATCACATCCCTGTACATTAGATAAATGAATTTTCATGAAACTTTTAAGGGTTTCTTTTGGTTGTCATTGTTAAGAAAGCATAGCAAAACCTATTTTCAGAGGTGTACATTGTAGAATCTGCACACTGAAAACTTACATTGACAAAGCAATCATGGAACAGAAGACGCCCAATTGGAGCAGCCATGCTGGAATCATTCCCAAAAGCTCTGTTCATTCCATCCTTAATGATCTTCTCAGCATTCGGGCAAGTGTTATCGTAAAATCCCACTTGTAATCCAGCATGTTTGCGCTGCTCTTTAATTTCTTCCGGTGTTGGATGGTTCTGAGCAGCACCTGCCTGTTCAGGCACAGTTTGTTGGTCTGATGGATTTTGTGTTATAGGTGCACCCCCATATCCCATCGCCACAGGCGGCCCTTGAGTTGCTCCTGGATATCCTGCAGGTACATTGTTAGCAGGCACAGGATTAGGTGTTGGATCAGCTGGAACAGGGTTAACAGGCCCAGGATTAGGTGTTGGATCAACAGGCGTTGGAGTTGGATCAACAGGTGTAGTTGTAGGTGTTGAATCAACAGGCGTTGGAGTTACAGGTGCAGCATCTTCTTTAGCTACATCATTCTTATCATCATTACCAAAATTTGCCCACAGATCTTGCACTGCCTTTGCCCTTCTTATCAATGCCTCCTTAACTTGATTTTCGCTGAAGTGAGCAACAGTACTAACATGGATCGGTACATCATTGTTATCGTTTACTTGGCCAACTTCAGGTAGATGATCTACAAACGCTGAGGCCAGCGAAGGGAGGACAATGCAAATAAGAAAAAGACCAGCGAAAATCCTCGCCTTCCCTGCCATCTTTCTAATAGCATTAATCATGTTCATTGATATTCAATATATCCCATTTATAAACTTATTAAGCTTTGACTGTGAATAACGTGAGGCTATCATTGTTAATAGCCTGTAAACCTTAAAAAATCTTTAGGTAGTTATTTTTCATTTTGGTTGGACTAATAATCTTGTCAACCCTCAAAACAAGGGGAGCTCCTTCCTGACATATCTAACAACTTTAATTTATGTTTCTTTTTTCTTTTCTCATTTCCCTAGTTGCTAGGATAAAAAATAAAAAAATCTTAGTATCATTATTGCTCTTTTATCAATCATCGTATTTCACTGATATATTATTATTCCGAGTTATTACCACTAAATATTATTTTTGTATGGCCAACACAAAGTAATGTAACTTCTTGTATATATGTGGTCGCGTTAATTTTGATGCTTATAGGTTATGTTAGCCTGTATAATGCAGCCAAAATTTGTATAAAAACAAGGTCTTGTTGCATTAGAAAGATCAAAATACATTCCTTTTCTAATATGTATATAGAGAATATTTATATATATATAACTTCTTATTCTTCATAATCTCACAAGAAAGACAATTTACAGCAATAGCTATGTCTTCTAAGTATGCATTACTAGTTCTACTCTTTCCTCAATTCTTTTCGTCCTTAAGAAACTTTGTATTTGGCGTTCCAACTCAATTGTCTCAAATATACCCTTTTCCTTGCACGAATCAAATCAAGACATGTAGCTCTCTACTTTACCAGCACAATAGTCTCAACACAGACCAAATCGCGACATTTTACTCTGTCAACAAGTCACAAATAGAACCAATTAGTCACTCGCGAGGGAAACAAGACTATCTATCTAGTCACAGTCCATTGTACTTGCAAAAATGTTAATGGTACCATAGGATACTTCTATGATACATTGTACACGTTGCAGCCTGGCGATACATTTCCTAATGTATCGCGACAAATTTATAGTGGGGAAGCTTGGGAAGTTGGTAGAGAAGAGAAAAGTTATAGAGCTGGAGATGAAGCAACTTTCCATCTCTTGTGTGGATGTGGAGAAAAGGTTGATTCTAAGCCTATTGTTACTTATACAGTACAAGAATATGATAGTTTATCAAGTATTGTAAATCTTCTTTCATCTAAAGTTGGTGATATAGAAAAGTTAAATCCTTATTTGGGACAACAACCACAGTTCCTTGATGTTGGTTAGTTGTTGTGTGTCCCAATGGAAAGAAGTTAAAAAGAATTTATTGTCATTTCATATGAGAGTTTAAATTTTAGATATGATTTTTACCTTACAATGAAGACTAGCTATATTTGGATGTGGTACTCTTAAATCTTACATATTTGATCAAGCTGAGAGTTGTGTCATATGTCTGTTTTTTTGAAAGATGATATCTTATGACCACTTACAAATTGAATAAAAGAAAATAATTTTTTTATATCTCTGTCATTTATTGTTAGAATGAAAATCATTTGTTGTAAAAAATTTACTATAATATTTGTGATATTGTATAAAAATTTAAATTGAAACTTGTATATGGTCTTAAACATGACATAATTTTTATGTGACTAATTTATAAAAAAATTCAACATAGGAAGACAAAACACATAGTTTACCTAAAAATATATTCAGAATTAAAGTTTATGAATTTTTTACTATGACTTTAAATTGAATAATTAATAGTAATCAAACTAAAAATGTGCACTAATATTCAACATATGCTTAAAAAGTAACAAAATTTTAAACATAACATATAAATATAGACATTGCCATTATAATTGTACATACTCGATAAATTGTCATATTTTAAAAACGATTAATGATTAAATTATTTGATACACTTTCAAATATTTCTTCCTATATATAACAAACTAAGAATAGCACATGAAGTGATTTGAACCTCGAAAAATCTCTTGATCATATCTATTTTCATATACACTAAAATTCAAAAATAGTGTGCTCATCAGTTATAGAATATGGAATCAAAAATTGAGTCTCTTTTGTCGCGGAACCATTTCAATATTTAGATATGGAAACCTAAAAAAATTGAATCTAAAAAGAAGATGTGATCTAGCTTCATAAAAATAGGTTGATAGATCTTGTTTTTAAAGAACTTAACACTATCCGTTTATTTGTGAAATTTAAAACTTCAAAATTATGATTGAAAAATATTTATTTATTGTTTTCTTTTTAATTTATTTGCATATAAGAGACCATAAAAGACACGTAATAATACACTTGACAACAAAAGTGAAGTTTTGCACTTACATTTTCTTACGGGATGATTTTTATTTTTTATCTTCAAATATGATGATTTTTAATCTGTTTCTATTGGTCATTTAATGAAACTTAGTAGGTCAAACATCCTTATTTATGACCTAATTTCGCTCGAGATAACTTTAGAAAATATCAATCTTAAATTATTTGACATAAGTTATAATAGTATCTAATCCGCTCTATATGAAGTTAGTTTTTTTTTTGCCTCGCAACACAAGTATTATAAAAATAAGTTATGCCTCTTATATATGATATAACTTGTGGAATCTAAAGCTAAAGTTTGCCTCAGTTGACATATGTTCTGTAGTAACTAAGTTATGTCTTCTATAATATAACTTATGAGTTATGTACTAAACTTTTACCTCGATATAAGATCCATGCTAATTTAACAATTTTTATGAAAATATAAACTTATGTCATGAATGGAAAATATTTTTTGCCACGTATATTTTTATTTAGCTCAATGGTAAAAATTAAAGGAAAAATTGTATATAATAGCAAACTAATAACCTAAAATAAATGGAGTAGCTAGGGTTTGATTTAATTGTGCTCCCTAGCAAACGTTTGCAAAAAATTGTCAGACGCCTCTCTCCCAAATATCTCGCTCGCCACTCTCCTCCAATCTCTCGCTCGCTTCCTCACTTTTCATACAAACACAAGTGTATAAAAATTGTTTCTAATTGTTTAAAGCAGAAAAAATTGTATAAATACATATTTGTTCCCCTCTTTCCCCTCTTCCAGGTCTCGCTACGCCACTCTCCCAAATCTCGCTCGCCACCCTCGCCTTTCTCACTTGTACAAACAGAAGCGAAATGTATAAATTGCGTTTCTGTTTGTATAAAACGTGAGAAAATTGTATATACACATGCAAATACATATATTTTCGTCCTATATACTTATAATGATACAATAAAAACACTCCGCTGCCCAGTTTCTTTTGCCTTTCTCTCTTTCTCGTTTTATACAATTTTTAAATTGTATCTAAGTTCTCTCTTTCTCGTTTTATACAATTCGATTCAATTGTATATTCCTTGTCAAGTCTCTTTTGTCTTTTTCTCTTTCTCATTTTATACAAATTCAAATTGTATATAATCGTTCTATACACTTATAATAATACAATTCGTTTTATACACTACGTTTTTATACAGTTCTCTGCCCAAGTGTCTTTCTCTTTCTTGTTTTATATACTTTGCTTTATACTACTTCAATTGTATATGTATAACGAATTATACAGTTTCTATGTTGGATTAATTACATGAATGGATTCCTTTTAAAAATTAATTACTTATTTTAAATATACTTTTTAATTATTACCATTTATATCAACTTCTTTAATTTTTCCTTTGTGTCTGTCTGCTCTTTCTTTCTTTCTTTCTGTTTTTCTGTGTCTCGCTCTCTCTTTTTTTTCTTCTTTGTTTCTTTCCTTCTCCCTTTCTTTCTTTCTTTCTTTTTTGCTTTTTTTGCTGCTCTTTCTCCCTCTCGTGCTTTTTTTCCCTTTATTTTCACAGAATAGTCAATAATTCTAGATTGTATAAAACGTGTATCAATAGTTCATTAAACAAGTAATATAATCGTAACAAATTAAGAGGCATAAAAAATTGCAAAATAAATTAAACTTTAATTAAAATGTGTTACAAACACATTAAAGTTGAATTATTAAAAGAGAAGTAGTATAATCGTAACAAATAAAGAGGCATAAGAAACTGCAAAATAAATTAAACTTGAGTTATAAATATATTACAAACATATTAAAGTTGCATTAATAGAAGAGAATTAAATATGAATGCAAAATGTAGAAAACAAAAGAGCATTCTTTGATCTGCATGTAAACTGAATAAAACTTGTATCAATAATGAATTAAACAAGTAACCAATCATAACAAATCAATAGATTAATTGCAAAATGAATTAAAAATACAAAAGTGAATTACACAAGTATTAAAGTTGAGGTATAAGATAAATTAAGCATGAATAAAAAAATGTAACAAATAAAATATTAGACAATGATTTATAGAGTGAATTAAACTTATATCAATAATGAATTAAACAAGTATCAAATAGGAACAAATAAATTAGGCTGATTAAAAACTGCAAAATGAATTAAATTTGAATTAAACTTGTATTGAATGGTATTAAATTTGAATAAAAAGAGAGAATTAAGAATGGATGGAAAACGTAACTATGACTGACAAGACTATGATCTGTAGAGTGAATTAAACTTGTATCAACAATGAATTAAATAAGTATCCAATAGTTACAAATAAATTAAAAAGATGTGAAATGAATTAAATTTGCATTAAAATTGTATTACACCGTATTTAAAGTTGAATTAGAAAAGAGAATTAAGAATGAATGTAAATCTAACTAATGAAGGATATGACGATGATCAATAAACTGATAAGTTATATCAATAATGAATTAAACAAGTATCGAATAGTAACAAATCAATCAAAAAACTTCAAAATGAATCAAATGTGCATTAACATTGTATTATCTAATTCAACTTTAATACAATTGTTCAATCTAATATTCTCCTAATATCAATTGTAAACTTAACCAAACTCTCTTAAAATTGAGATATAAACTCCAAACGACATTTTCAATTATTTGTAGGAACTACCTATTCAAATTTATCACAAATTCGTAAAATTCAAATAATGAATTCAAAATTTGAAACTTTATAATGACCAGCAATGGTGAACTTTCGCTTCTGTTATTTTAATGATTTGAAATTTCTGCTTAAAAACGTGATTTTATACAAACTTGCAGGTTTCTTTCCCTCTTTTCATCTTGTTTTTGAATAAAAAATAGTGACATGGACAAAAACTGATTGGAGTAATGTAATTATTTAGATGAAAAGTTTAAAGAAAAGAACAAGAATAAAAAAGAAAAAGAAAAGAAGAAAAAAGAGGATGAAAATAAATAACACCAGAGAAAGAGAAAAAAAAGTAAAAGAATAAAAAAAGAAGAAGAAAGAGACGAAGAAGCAAAAAAGTTAAAAAAAAAGAAAAAAAAAAGAGTCGAAGAAGCAAAAGAATAACAAGAAGAAGAGGAAAAAAGGTTGAGAAAGAGGCGAAAATTTTCTTAATTCCAAAAAACCTTATACTTAGTTTAAAAAATTATATTGACACAAATGGTAAATATTTTTATAATATAGCATATTTATGTGATTTACCCTTCTATGTTTGCTATGAAGCGCAATTATGCAAACTTTATAGCATACAAATATGAATTTTTTTATTTGCTATATGTGAAAGTTACCCAAAATTAAACATTGAGCAAAAATGACAATTGTGTCAAATAACCCGACAGAAGTTGGATTACTTGACCCGGTACGGCCCAAATATGATTCCACTGCAAGCACATGACAACAACTTGATCAAATATTTCGATCTCAAAACCCATACGCATGAAGATTCACTGCGGAGCTTATAGTTGATCGTTTTTACTTTACCACCAGTAGATCTCCACCGGAAAGCTTCTCTCCGACAGCTTTTCCGATCTGATATTTTGATCGGAATCCGTACTACTTCACATGGCAGGGGCGGCGTCCGCGCTGTTCCTCCTTGACATCAAAGGCCGGGTGCTCGTCTGGCGTGATTACCGTGGAGACGTCACTTCAGTTCAAGCGGAACGATTCTTCACCAAGCTCATTGAAAAAGAGGTTCTTTTTTCCTCTCTCTTTTGAATTTAATATGAGAAATTGAAACATTTATCACAAGTTGATGCTCTAATAAATGGTTCTAGTTTGAAATCGGAGTTAGATTTGAGTTTAGGAGAATGGAAATTGGTGTAATTTGATGTGAAATGATGCCAATTTAGTTAAATAGAATGGAGAAAGAGTTATAATTTCTTTTGATGATTTCACGTGTTTCGAATTTTGAAGTTTCAAATCTTAAGTAATTTTGTGCAAGCATAGGTTCAAGGACTTATATTCTATCAATAATAATGTTGTACCACTTTACTTAAAAAGAGCAAATCTCATTGAGAAGTTAAAGTTAAGATGATTAATATTAAAACAAAGTTACCTTTTCTCTGATATGCATGCCTTTTTATCATCTCCATTTTTGTTTCTTTTCCAGGCAGTTTGATTTGTTTTGATTTAGTAGGAGCTTGAGCAGTTCATGATTTGCTGTGTAATTTGATTGTTATGTGATTTTATCCATTGCAGGGCGATCCTCTGGATCCTGTAGCATATGATAATGGCGTGACCTATATGTTTATACAGCATAACAATGTGTATCTCATGACTGCATCAAGGCAGAACTGTAATGCAGCTAGTCTACTTCTGTTTCTACACCGTGTCGTAGATGTAAGTTATGCTGATATTTGAGGATTTGTACTCTAACTGTGTTAATCCAAAATCAATTACTCTCTCAGCTATGACTTATGAGAATAATGGCAGATTTCGGAGTTTAGGGTCAATCTGTTCAACTTTCAATATCAATTTGGACATCAACTTCTTTAATTTTAAAGTAAAATTTACATATTATATAATTATAACTATATTAACTGAACTATGTGTCTACATCACAGTATTTTAAAAATAAATTTATTCTTGAAGTGGAAGAACTTTTTTTGTTTGACTCCTCTAATAGTTATAGTACCGTAAAAATGTAATGGAGGGAGTAATGGTTTCTTGGTTGGAACTTGGGGAGATTTATCATTTTTTATATGTTACCTTTCTGACAGGTATTCAAGCATTATTTTGAAGAGTTAGAAGAAGAATCCCTTCGCGATAATTTTGTTGTGGTGGTATGAGGAATATTTCATGTCTCTTTAAGATCAAAAGTTAGATAGGAAATTGTCATTCATATTGGCTCATTCAGACTGAGCTGATGTTCGTTGTCTTTGCAGTATGAGCTACTTGATGAAATGATGGACTTTGGTTATCCTCAATATACCGAAGCAAAAATTCTCAGTGAGTTCATAAAAACTGATGCATATAGGATGGAGGTTACACAAAGGCCTCCAATGGCAGTTACAAATGCTGTGTCCTGGCGTAGTGAAGGGATAAACTACAAGAAGAATGAAGTAGGTATACATGTTTATTTAAGAGGATATTTTTCTTCATTGGGTTACATGGAAGTTTGTTCTTTCAGGTGTTTTTGGATGTTGTGGAGAGTGTTAATATACTTGTAAACAGCAATGGGCAAATAGTGAGATCAGATGTTGTTGGTGCACTGAAGATGAGGGCATACTTGAGGTTTGCTCTTTGCACTGTAAATTCTTTTTCCTTTTTTTTACTAAACCTACCATCTAGCAAATGCCTCAGAAGGAAAATTCATGTTACCTCTATTTGTTTTTCTCGTTTCCCCCCTATCCCTTTGGTTAATTTAAGATTCCAAAAATTCCAACTGCAAGAGTTTAACTTCTTTAGTTAGTGTCAGATAGTATTATTAGAAGCATGATTCACAAATCATGCATTGCACATTTATGCATATAGGTGTTGAAGAATTTTGACTGAGTACCTTCTTTTGTGCTTCTAAGTTTCAGACACCACTTGTTTATTCTTCACTGGATGTAGCCGTAAAGAGCTCGCCAAATATTCTTTTTTTCCTGAATTTCGTCAATCTTTTATACATGCCGCAAAGAAATTCACCATCACCAATAGAATTGTTTGGTATACAAGCTAATTTTGACCATCATAATCTGCGAAGTGTTCAAGTGGCAGTTAGAATTACTAAAATCTTTCGGACAAAATTAGGCATTTTTAATGTTTCATTGCATACTCATGTTCTGGAGTGTATTGGATTCTTATATTACCACGCTGGACTAGTTCTTCTATGCTCTAATCTTACAACTACCTACAATTAGAGTAACCTAGGCGATGTTCTGTGGAAGTTCCAAGGATCTCTCTCTCTCTAGATAGAGGGCCCTCTACTTAGGTGGGGAAGTTCATTGCTTCAATGGTCACAACATTGTAGATAAAGATTAGGGGTGTCAAATTTAGCTCATAATAGAATAATCCACCAGACTTGGGCAGATCGGGCTGTGTATATGCTCATTGGTCTGTCATTTTGGGATAGCTCAATTTAGTCCCGGTAAACGCTGCAAAGCTGTCACATGAAAGGTCTGGGAAAGGAAAAACTGAAAACCTGGAATTCAGTGATCTCAGTCACATGGTGGATCATCTACATGAAAGGAACCCATGAATTTGTGAATCAAAAGGAATTCGTCATTTGCATGAAGCATAGATGCATTTTTTCTACTTTTTTTTAAAAATTTTTTTGGTGTAACTTGGCAATTGCAAATGAGAAAGTGGTTATGATAGAATTCTTGAGCTTGTTACTGATTTGTAATGCGGCTATGGGTTATGTCTCTGTAAATACTGTGCAGCACTTCAGCAAATACTTTCTCCAATAATTAAAAGAAAGGCTTGGGCCAATTTGGTTGCATATGTAGCCCAAATTGATTAATAAGAAAGTTATCAAAACATATTATCTTTTTAATGTGTGGTTTGTTTGAAATAGTCATGATAAATGAAGAAAACATTTTTTATTAGTTTGAGTTGATAACTAAACAAATTATAAAAGAACAAACCAACTAATGAAAACCTTTTGAGTTGAGCAGATTGGGTTATGAGTTATTACTCATTGTCCAACCCAAATTGGCCGGCCTATTTGACCTAAGCAAACATTTGGTGGGTTATACATTCCAACCTATTTATTGACTAAACTTACTTTAACCAGGCCAAATGTAGCCAACTTGCCCATTTGACACCCCTGATGAAGGTGATGAAGGTCAAGAGCTGGGTAAAACTCAACGATTAATAAATATTGTGAGAGGCCCACACCAACAATCAATTGGATGTACTTACTGTCACGCCTCCTATCCACCTAGAGAAATCTGTGGGACACCATGTGTGGAGCCTATAACTGACATGTCCTAAAGAGCGTACATATCCTACACTTTAACCTTTTTATTGGTGGGTTACACTATGTAAGGGCCAATTTTGGCACTCCTATGTTAAATCTTTTAAGTACCAAAGTCAGAATGGAAATTAGTTCCCTTTTCCACTTTGTTTATATTCCCTTTTAGAAACTAATACAAGGCCTTCAAGCACTAGTGCATTCTCTATCACCTTCAAAGATGTTCCAACTGCACATTTATTTAATATTTGAATGCAAGTCTCTTCCCCAAATCTTTCTCTTTAATGAAGAGAGAACTGCATATAAGTACAGTCAACACACATACATTGCAACCAGGTGGCCATGTGCCCATTGTTTATGGTTCATCACTCTTGTTAAATATTTGAGTGGAAGTCCCTTCTTCAAACATTTTGATTTAATAAAAAGAGAATTACATACAAGTATAGTCCACACACACACATTGTGACCAGGTGGCCTATATACAACTTTGCAAAGTTGAAGCCCAAAAATAATAGGCCAAGATTCAACATCAAAGTCCTAATAGGTTCTCGAAGTTGCTATTCAGTTTCTTTTTTAAAAAAGCGCAAGATTCTAACTCAATCTCCGAATCAGTAATTGTGACTCAAACATTAGTTCAACAAATCAAATGCATTTGGGTGGTGATTTAGATTTTTAAAGTAATCCACCATTACTGAAAAAAATTAAATAACTGTGTTTAAAATTCAAATATGATTTCGTGAGAAATTTTGGATTTTGGAGTGGGTGGTGTTTTAAACTTGTCAGAAATAGTCTAGGGAAGCTGACTTCCTCTTCTTACTAGAGCCTGCTCTTAAATTTAACTCAAATCTAACTCAAGTTTAAGTTTTGAAGACCTCTTGAAGTTTCCAGTTAATTGGAACAAAACCCAACCCAAACAACTAACAAACTCAAAAAACCCAATTTCCAAATATAGCTTTGAAGTGGGTTCAATGATAACTTTTATTTTTCAAGTTCTCAATCAACCACAATAAATCAACCAAATTAAAACCCTAAAATTGGCATTGATATTTATATACAACCATGGATGAAGGTGAGTGCATGACAGAGAAGCACCTTAGCAATAAAGTAGAAGGGAAAAAGAAAGCCCATCAAAAGCATCTTCCAAGCTGTCTTTCCACCCAGCTAAGGCTTGCAGAGTAATATGCGATGCATTCAGGCCATCAACGAGTCATCTGTTCTACTGCTCCATACTGCTTAAAAGAACATAACGAAAAAATTTTGGACTGAAGTTTGTTTATATATGCAATAACCCCAAGATCCGACATTCATCATTATGAATTTTTTACTTTGGACACTAGATTAAAACTGAAGAGAGTGAAAAAGTACTAGAGGTGACACTTCATTAACATTGAAGATGAAAAGAATGAGCGCTGGGAAAAGAACGAAGCAGAAGGAAAAAAGCGACAAAAGGAGAAAAAAGGGTTATTGCCCCAAGGAATGAAAACAATCAAGTTATATACAAAGTGGGTCAAATTGGGTAAGAAGGTAAAACGTGAGCTAATTTTAGTAGCATTGTTACCCGACCTTATAGAGACTAACTTTTGCTGTAACAAAGATGATCAACTTGTGGGGACAATACTTTGAGAAGTACATCCCCAAACATTTACATAATTTCACTCCAGAAGGAGATGACTGTCCAACATGTTTGGAGGTTTCTAGGTGGAGATGGTTTTTTGGATTTGAGGTTTAGGTGAAACTTTCATAGGTGGAATGTGCCAGAGTTCCAAAATCTGACTACTTTGCTTCACAAGCAAAGTACCTCAGAAGATAGGCACGGCGTATGGAAATGGAAGGCTTGGAAAAATGGAGTGTTTTCTATTAACTCATATTATCGGAAGCTTCTAATTAGGGAGAGGTTGCCGTTCCATATAACTCGAGTTGGATCTCCATAGAGGAGGGGTGATTTTGACTGCTGAGATGCTTGAGGAGATGAAGGTTCTGTGCATTAATTGGTGCTTTATGTGTAAGGGTTCGGATGAAGATGTCAACCATCTTCTCATAATTGTCAGGTAGCTTTGAGCCTTTGAGGTTATGGTGGGAAATTCTAGGTTGGTTTGGAATCAGTTGGCTGATGTCAGACACTGTGAAAGAAGCCATGTCCAGTTGGAGTTTTGGTAGAATGAAGAAGAAGAGACACAGGTCTTGGAACGTTCTCCACTAGCCCTTATGTGAGTTGTCTGGAGATAAATATGAGAACTTTCGAAATTCAAAGGTGTAGAGATGAATTTCATGCGAATAAGGAATAACCTCTTATTACTTTTTTCCTTTTAGAGTACTGATGAGGTCTGTTAATGTATAGAATAGAAGATTGTGTGTCGTTCGTTACAAAAACTATTTTCTTGTAGGTTTGCTACTTATTGGTATTCTTCTTGTATACAGGCACATTTTGCCCAAACATCAATAGTATTTATTACTTTATCAACAACAACATAATAACAACAACAACAACAATGTGTCTAGTTGTTAGTGTGTGAGTTGTTCTTTTACCTGAACTTTTTCAGTTTCTGGTGAGCTCTTTATTCCACATCTGTTGGAGTGTCACTATCTTATCTTCTATTTGAATATCTGGGACATTTTAGGGGTACAAGTTGAATGCCTGGTAGTTTTTCCGTGTTGATTCAGAAGACACTTAGTTCCACTACTTAAACGTCATGGTTATCAGTCCCTTTATCAGTCCCTCACGTGTGAATTGTTGGTATTATCCTACTGTATATAGAGTGACTGTTATCTGAATATACATTTTATTGTTTCTTTTTTGCAGTGGCATGCCTGAGTGTAAGCTTGGTCTTAATGATAGAATGTTGCTGGAAGCACAAGGGCGAACTACCAAGGGGAAGGCCATTGATCTTGATGATATCAAGTTTCATCAGTATGAAATTTTTCAGTTATTTCTTTTTGTGGGATTATGATATATTGGTCTCCTGTCAAACGGAGTTATGTGGGTTGGCCATTGATTTAGTTGCATAACATGCTTCTCAAAGCTGAAATACTTTACTAAATAGTGCGGCCTGGAAAGTCAAACCTATCACTTTAAAAGGAATTTAGAAGTCTGTGGTTGTTGAACCAGCAACCTGTACCTCCCGCACAATTTTTCAAATGATAAATCCTGGAGGCTTTTATCCATGTCTTGAGTCTTGGCCAGTTTCGAATAGTAACCCATTTCACTATCTTATTGCCCTTCTCTTTCTCTTCCACTAATTTAGGTGTGTTCGCTTGGCCCGATTTGAAAATGATCGCACTATATCATTTATACCGCCAGATGGAGCCTTTGATCTTATGACCTACAGACTTGGTACTCAGGTAAATTATGAGCTTGTTGGGTCTTGTATTACTTTTAGTTCCCTTGTGGATGTTCTTAAGCAAAATTGTTTAAACCCTTGATGGTAATTGTCTCAGGTAAAGCCTCTCATATGGGTGGAAGCTCAAGTGGAAAGACATTCTAGGAGCCGTATGGAAATTGTGGTTAAAGCACGGAGCCAGTTCAAGGAACGAAGGTATGATGTGTATCAAGTATTACAGTGAAAAACTCAGCTAATTAGATGCGCCATTTTACTTGTACTGTGTATTGCATGCATTATGTTATAACAAAGTTTTCCATGTCCAGTTATGAGTTTCTTCAATAATTTCAGTACTGCAACTAATGTTGAAATTGAGTTACCTGTGGCAACGGATGCTACAAATCCAAATGTCCGAACATCAATGGGATCATCTACTTATGCACCTGAAAAAGATGCACTGATTTGGAAAATAAAATCTTTCCCAGGTGGTAAGGTTAGTGTTGACTTGATCATAGTTGAAGTTTTAACTCATTGCTTAACTTTTCTGATTGTTCTCTTGTTGACATTTGCCTATATGTAATGCCATTTCTTTTTTCAGGAATATATGTTGAGAGCGGAGTTTACTCTTCCCAGTATTACAGCAGAAGAATCAGTTCCTGAGAGAAAAGCTCCTATACGTGTGAAATTTGAAATTCCTTATTTTACTGTTTCTGGTATACAGGTAAGCCCTCGACTCTTTTTCGTATTCAAAGATCAGCAATTTATCCACAGAAATATATTTGTTTAAGAAGGGTTCCAAAAGATGTTGATTGTAAATGTAAAGACCACACTCCACAGTTGTGGCTCTCAGAAAGAGTATTACAAAGGCATAGTCGTACTAACCCCTAAAAGCATTGGTTTTACTTAGTCATAGACTTCGAAGTCTGCATCCCCTTATTTCTGTAATCTTTAGGCCCATGTTTATATCCTTGCTTGGTCTATCATATTAAGAAACCACCGAGTCTCGGATGAGCTGTTAACTCTATGTACTTGATTAGTTCTCAGGCTGGGAAGGCAGGAGGGGAGTCAGATGGGATTAGGACTTAGGACTTACTGTGAGGGTTGGCACTTCAAATGGTATTGGGAATTAAGGGTTATTGTAGTGCAAAGGCATATTGGGGATAATGAGGTGATGTGGCTGGTTCGATTCTGCTGTAGACGCACATTGTAAAAATCTTAGAACTGGCACAACAGAACACAAAATGTCCATTTAGTTGAACTCCTTTTTAAGTTATTTTCCTTGCTAGTGGTTATTGTTGGTATTGCTTGACACTGCAATATGAAAAGGGAGGCAGGGCGGGGGTTCTGTGCTGGAAGAGGGCAATTATAGCTGATTGTCATCTTTATGCCCAACAACTGCATATACTTAAGTCTAATTAACCATGGTCAACATTATCTGATTTCCTGGTAAGGTGTAGGCTTGTAATACTACAATTAACCAGCCGAACTAACTTCAAATTATTTAAAGGTGGAGATGAGCTTATAAGACACCAACTATACTGACTAGTAAGTGGATTCCAATTAGGCACTCAGAGTTCCCCACATGCCTTCCCAAAGAACACGAAGTAACAATCTGCAGTAGTCAAACTTTTCCTCAGATCTAATCTGGCTCTGCTGTGTAGATCAAACTGTCACCTATAGTATATCTTGCCTTCTATGACTATTCTCCTTTGTTCAGTGCTGGAAGTTTTTATATATATATATATATACATATATATATATATACATACATACATATATATATATATATATATATATATATATATTTATTTATTTATTGAGATGGTAACAAACTTATATTTCAAAAGAGGCTGTGGAGCCATAATTATAATGAGTGTGAGAAAAACCTAATTAGACAAAAACTATGTTAAACAGATTACAGACTCTAAAACTTGGATTAAAGCCTCAGTGTCACATACGTACTTTTGTAGTCCTGTTTACACCAAAACTAAAAAAAGCAAAATACAAATCTTCTGTATTGGGTTGCTCTTTCCATCAAAACATCTTAGATTTCTTCCTCTTTAGATTTGTCCACCATATGCAGCCTGAGATCATACTCCATCTATTTTTTTTAAAAATAAATCTTAAGTGCCTCCCTTTCTGTTCTAGCTGGAAATCATCAGTGTAATCATTGGCACTGACCAATTCAAACCAATCATAGCAAAAAGTACGTCCCAGAGTTCTTAGTCACTCTACAGAACAAAAAAAGGTGACTCTTTGTTTCTGCGTACTTACCACATAAGTGGCACTGGAGCAAAGTTATATTCCCCTCCTCTGCAGCCTGTCCCGAGTCGAACAAGCTTGCTTGATTACCAGCCAAATAAAACAAGCCACCTAGTATGGGATTAGTTCCCCGTGCTTCAAAGGCCCATAACAAAACAAGCATATTTTTGTTTTCATCTGTTCTCTAAGCTGAATAGCTGATATAGCATGTTCTTGACATTGCAATAATATGTATTTAATGAATGTCAGGTTCGCTACTTGAAGATTATTGAGAAAAGTGGCTATCAGGCTCTTCCATGGGTGAGATATATTACTATGGCTGGTGAATACGAGTTAAGACTAGTATAAGGTCAAAGCACAGATGATGTTTCCAGCCAATTGAGTTTGTAGAAGGCCTCAGGTAACTTCCAAGTTCTAGAATTTTGAGCTGCTTGGCAAAAGGCAACTGCTCGTTCACACCGGATGTTAAACAATATTTTCCAGGGACAGTTTTGTTGTTTGTAATCGACTCTTATATGTAATAGTGTTCATTTTCTTGTATCATAAACTTATGACGATAAGTTTCATATCCAATATTTCTTCAAGGCAGATTCCAACTTCCTATTGCTTGTATGTCTTGTTCATCTTCTGCTACTATTCATGTTAGCTTCGTGTTTTCGCATTGGAAATTGTTGATTGATGTCGACAACATTGGCCTATAATTGTGATAAATAATGGTGGGAATTTCATTTTTATATTTCAAGATCTTCTAAAGTTGATTACATTTGCTTGTAGGAAGTCTTTGAGTAGCTTTCTTTTTAACGGTTTGGATCTTGTTGTGAAAAAATTGAAACGTCGTTATCGTTGGATAAATTATGATCATGGCTGTCGAATTTATCGGATGAGAGGAAAATATAATTATGATCAAGCCTTTGGGACAAATGACATACAAGGCAAGCTAACTCAATGATAGATCAAACAAAAGGGGATTAAAGGAGCACAATATACATTTTCTTTTTGGTTTTCCATGTGCCCTGACTAAATTCGAATTGCGTATTGTAGGGTTAATTTGGAGTGATGCTTCTGACAAGATTTTCTCTATATTCAAAGCTCGAATTCGACACCTTTCATTAAAGATGAAACAGTTCAACCACAATATATCCATATTGGTGAACAAGCACTATCTTAATTCTTAACCTCCAAGGCAAACAACTAATTCAATATCATGTTCACGATTACGTCCTTTTTCTTGATAATAATAATAATTATGATTTTATAGCAAAGTTTCCTATGACTCGGAAACACATGACCCAATTTTGTAGTTGCACAAGTGTACTTACATGTTTAAAACCATACGTTTCAAAAAAGAGAGTATTTATTTTGTGCAAAATCAAAGTCAAAGATATAAAATGTATCTTAAATTTATGGTCATCATATCTCCAATGTTACGGTAAACATTTACTATAACTTTACAAGTTGGCATGAAACAAGAAAGGCATGAAGATTGATACAAGTATGCAACATTTAGTGGTGGATCAAGAATATGTTTAGCTAAATACTTATCTTTAAATGACGTCTATAGCTTCGGTTATATTACTTCGTTACGAGTTATCTCATCTTTTAAGTCATCAAGTTACATCAAACTCTCCTTTACTATACTAGTCCTGGACCCGTGCGTTGCACGTGTGTCCAATGCTAAGTTGTGAAGTTGTTATATAACGATATTTATATACTCGGATTTGTTTGTTGCTCGTGTATCTCATGCTAATTAAGTACAAACGGCTCACATATACCCCTGCCATTACAAAATGGCTCACATATACCCTTCATTTAACGGAAGTTAAAAGATTAGTTTTAAATTTATATTTATTACTTCTAGTTTTTTTAAAAAAAATTTATTTAGGGGTATATATGATTCTTCTATCAAAGTTCAAGGTATATTTTAATTTTTCTCATACATAAATTATTTTTTGACTTCTTTTATTATAATTATTTGAGTTTCTTATTCTTATTTTGTTTTTTTCTTTCATTCCTTAGTTTAAAGAAAAAAAAATTAAACTATTTTTTTTTGTGTACTGTAATTTAATTTGGTATTCGAAGAAAAAATTTGGTCATCTACAATAAGTTTTACAAGAATATTAGTGAAACATAAATAAATTTGATTATCAAAATAATAATTATAAATTAGTCATTAAAATAAAAAAAAATATGTTTGACGAGGATTAAATTTACTCATATGGTATTATATTTTTTAGAAAAAAAATAATAAAAATTTAGATTAAAATATTTTTTTTTTCATTTCCGTTAGAGGAAAAGGGTATATGTGAGCCATTTGTTTACAAGTAGGGGTATATATGAGCCACTTTCATAACTATGGGTATATCAGCTCTAAATGACAAAGTTGAGGGGTATATCAGACCCTTTTCCCAAAATATTATAATAAGTGTGTGTTAAGTTGCAAAAAAATTGAAGAGAAATATATAAGCTCAAACTAATAATTTAATTATGCAATTCTTATAACATATCAAGTATTCAATTTAATAAAAATTTCTTTTTGTTTAATATGTCATAACTCATAATTTAAATGCCAAGTGTGATTTCAAAATATTTCTTGTCTTGAGTTTTTTCATATTCTTTTTCACTTTTGTAGTCTCCACATTTTCACATTTGCATACGTATTAAGACGTTGTCGAATGAGAGTAGCATTTGCAAAAGTTCAATAGAAAGTTGATCAATCTATGTCTTCCTTAAGTTGACTTGTAGATGATCGTTGTGTGATAACTTGCATACTAATTGAAGAGAAAATATACAAGATAAAACTAATGAATGATGAGCCTATTCAATCAATATTATTATCAGTACAAGATATATCATGTTGAAATATTGTTATCAAATGAATTTCAAAAGTAATATCCGAACAATTATTATTATGTAATTTTTTTGGGATAATGCACAAGTATTCCCTCAACCTATGCCCGAAATCTCAGAGACACACTTATACTATACTAAGGTTTTATTAATAATTTTTTACCCCTTTCGGCCTACGTGGCACTATTTTGTGGGCCCAACGTTAATTGACTTTTTTTTCAAGTTAATGTCACGTAGGCCGAAAAGGAGTAAAAAATTACTTATAAAATAAGTTCAGGGGATAATAGGATCTTATTATAGTATAAGTGTGTCTTTGGGATTTCGGGCATAGGTTGAGGGGTACTTGGTCATTTTCTCAATTTTTTTAATAAATCAAATATTCAACTTGATATTCAACTTGATAAAAGCTTTTTTTAATGTCACACATAATTTAAATCTCTTATTGGTTCAAAATATTTCATGTTTTAAAACTTTTGCCTTCTTTCTAAGAAAATGTAACCTCCATCTTTTTATAATCACATACGGGTAAAGAAGTTATTGTCGAATGTGAATTGTATCCTGTAAAAATTGCACAAAAATTAGATCAACATATACCTTTTTTATGATAGCTAGTAGATCATTGTCAATTTTGTGGTATACACCTTAAAAAATAATTATTATTAGTGATAACAATATAAGTGCTAAAATATCTAATAAATGTATATGAACCATAATTATTATAGGTACGTGTACGCTTTGCCTATTCAAAGTTATTGGTTCTATCATATGTGAATTCAACAAAAACATTTATATATATATATATATATATATTAAATTATGTAAATTGATTCCTAACCAAAATTTACATAAACAAGAATATACAGTTTCATGATACTCTAAGAAGTTATGATAAAAAAGAAAGTAATCTTACCTGATTTGATATTTGCATGACAAATTTCTATGTTCAAAGAGGTGAAGTAACTATGATACACCCAAGTAAGATGAACTTTCAACTAATCAAAAAATATATACGAATAATTCGAATTAAAGACAATAACTTATAATGTGAACAGAAAAAATGAAGAACATAAACAAAGTAGCAAAGAAAGACACAAATACAAAATAAATATGAGAAAATATACCTACACAAAGTAGGATTAATAATCTAATAATTTGATGAATTAGGATAGTAGTCTTGTGATTTTTCACTATTTATGCACAATATTAGTAGTATTTAGTAAATGAATATATTGTATTGAATTGATAAAAAAAAATTTACTCCACATTGAATACACCAACCAACTTTTCAAATTCTCCATATGCTTATTAATACGAAGAGATGTTTTATATTTTGCATTAGAAATTAAAAAATAAAAAATTTACATAAATTAAACGCATAACTCCATGTCTTTTGATTTATCTAGTTCAATCATTTAATATATTCTTATTTATATATATTTGAAGATAGACTTATTTTTTAGCAAAAAAATGTAACATAAATAGGAGTTAAATAAATGAAAAAAATACTAATGCATATTTTTATGTATATATGTTCAATAGCCTAATGCATTGAAGTAAGTGTATATTTATATTCTTGTACAAATATTATTGCGGGAATAATATTTAATTGAAGGATATTAATGTCATTAAATATTTTATGGACAATTTGATAATTCAAATTTGAACATATTTTGGTTCCACTTATATATATTCTACTATTTACTGGAGTAATTTAATAGAAGTGTTATTTCTCTCTTTTTTATATGTGATGGAAAAGTGACAAATTAATATATGATTACTATTAAATATTAAATTAATAAAATATTTTAAAACTTTTTTATTTAGTATAGGGTAAAATGGCAATTCAAAGTTAAATTTTGGAGCTTTCCACTTTTAATTATTATTTATTATTAGTTATATTATTTATGGTAATAAGTTAGGAAAATGAAGAGGTATAGCTATGAAATTGCTTTTAAATGGAGAAATAATTTCTTAAAATGATTTTAAGAAAATAAATTAATAGGTAAGGGGTATTTTCATGATTTAATAGTATTAGGTCTCGAGTACGTGCGTTGCACGTGTATTTCATGCTAAGTAATTTTAAAAATAATAATATTAGCTCAAACTTGCAATGAGTTATATGAATTTTGAAAGGGAAGATTATCTTTTGTCTGATTTAAGTTTATAGTCATTTCATCTTTGAATTTAACATAAATAATTAATAAAATAGTGTGTGTGTGTATATATATATATATATATATATATATATATGTATATATATATATATATAATTATATAATATTGGATGTAACATGACAAACGATTAAAATCAACGTGTTTCACGCATTTGAACAGTGCATTAGACAAATAACTTCAAATTTTCGATTAAACCTTTAAAGTATATAATCTCATGTTTATCATTTTTTTTCTGTAGTTATCCATGTTACATCTTAAAGCGTAACACAAATTAAAGATTAACAACATAAAGGCACAACAATTTTAACTAATTAATCAGCATCATGGAAGGTAAACTACCACAAAATGGTTCTTTGACAAGAACTGCTTCACGTCTTGTTGCCTCAAATCAGCAATCGACTTGAAGAATATCTAGCTTTCAATTTAAATAACAATACACTTACCTAAATTACTGTGCAAATCAATTGTGGAACTGCATCCTATACTTTTTCCAAAAATGTATATATATTATATAAAACTTAATAGAGTACATGAAAAAGTTTTCTAAAAATCGAAAATTAAAAGAATTAACAAATTTAAAATTAATGGGTAAGTGCATATAATTATAAAATAAAAGATAAACTAACTAAGGACTTGACAAATTCATGAACTTTACAATAATATTTCACAATTTATTGATTTATTATTAAAAGGTAAATGTATCATTTGATTGACAGTATAAAAATATTCTGAACAAGTAGGGTGTAGATAGGGGTAAAAATATCCTATAAGAAGGTGTCTAAAATGTATATATTCATGAAATAGTGACAAAACGAACCAACAATACATTTCTTAATCATTTAAATTTAATTATTCATATAATTTTGCCTTTTTATAGATCTTTTCCGATGTGCATTCCTTGGAACTTTTTTATTCATATATTTATTATTTCTAATTAATAATTAGTGTACATTTAATTACTCAATGCAACTCTTCCCATTCTTTTATTTATTCAGCGACTAGCAATATCCCAAACTATCTAGTTAATTCATCATAGATGTTTACGGAGGAACTTTGAGGAAGATGAAGTATTGAGAAGTCTTAAGCTATGTGCAATGTATAAAGCCCTAGGACTTGATGGTTTCACTAACAGATTTCTCATCAGAGGACTATTATGACTACATCATTGTCGAGGCGCCCCGGTCTGAACATGCCAGGTTGGTTGACAAACCCAAGGGCAAAGCCAGAAGTCTTAAGCTATGTGCAATGTATAAAGCCAAGGACTTGATGGTTTCACTGTGGATTTTTACTTTAAATGCTGGGAGATCGTAAAACATGACATAATGAATATCAAAATTTTCATGACCAAGAAGTGTTGGAAAAAAGCCCCAATGCTACTTTCATTGCTCTCATTCCCAAGAAGAAAGATATCACCGAATTGAGAGCTTTCAGACCTATAAGCCTGATAGAAAGCATCTATAAAATCTTCTCCAAAGCACTAACAGAGAGATTGAAAAATTGGTAGGTTCTCATCAAATGACATTAATTAAAGGTAGAAAAATTCTGAATGCAGTCCTAGTGACAAATGAAATTGTAGGCTCAAGAATGAAGCAAAAGAAAGTAGGAATATTGTGTAAGCTTGACATTGAAAAAGCTTATGACCATGTTAATTGGAGATACTTGTTGAATATTCTGGAAAAGATGGGATTTGAGCTGAAGTGGATAAATTTTTGTATATGTTAAGTGAAATTCTCTGTTTTGATTAATGGTGCACCAACAAAATTTATTGGAGCTCAAAGGGGCCTCAGGGGATCTTCCTATTTTTGCTAGTGATGGAGGACTTAACAACATGCTCAAGATAGCTTACTCAAATGATTGGTTGAGAGGTTTTCATGTGGACAACGATGGAAGAGAAAGTTTAGAGGTGACTTATTGCACTATGCTGATGACGAACTCATTTTTTGTGGAGCAGAAGAAGAACAACTCAAATATCTAAGAGTAATATTGGTCCTGTTTAGATTAATCTGTGGGTTGCATACTAATTGGAGAAATAGTTTTCTTCATCTTATTAATGATGTATATAACATGGAGGCACTAAACATAATCTTAGGTGGACAAGCTGGGGCTCTCCCAACTACATACCTTGGAATGCCGTTGGATGCTAAATCAATGTCTAAAGAGATCTGGAGCAGTATAATAGAGAAGTGTGAGAAGAAACTGGTTAGATGAAAGGGGCAATACTTGTCTCTTGGAGGAAGAGTTACTCTAATTAACTCAGTCCTAGATGCTACGCTTGCTTACATGATGTCTTTATTTCCCATTCCAGTTGGGTCAGACAGATTGGACAGAATCAAGGGAGTTCCTATGGAAAGGAGACAAGGACAAGAAAGGTTACAATATGGTAAAGTGGAATAATAAGATAATAGAAAAAAGGCATGAGGGTTTGGGTATTGAAATCTGCAGAATCATGGCAAGACCTCAGAATGAAATGGTTGTGAAGATTTGCTAATTACAAACATCTGTTATGAATAAAAGTCATCAAAGCCAAGTATAAAGAAAATAGGTAGATGACAAAGAAAGTATTTTCCCCATATGGAGCGAATCTGTGGAGATCTATAAGGGCCTTGTGGGATGATTTCAAGATCAAAACCAAGGTTAAGGTTAGAAAGGGGAAAAGACAAGCTTCTGGGAAGATGACTAGCATGAGATTGGGATTCTAAATAATATCTACCCAGATATCCACAACTTAATGTTAAACCAGCAAAGAACAATTACATGAACGTGGACACCTGATGGGTGGGAAATCAGTTTCAGAAGACAAGCAAATGATTGAAAAATCACAACAGTTGCAGATTTTCTTAACACTATTGGCCAGTTTAAAGGAACATAAGAAGGGCCGAAGGGGAAGATGAGATTTGGTGGCAGGGCAGAGGGAGAGGAACCTTTAGTGTAAGCAAAACATACATATGGTTGAATAGTCACAATCAACAGAATGTCAATCGGCACTGAAAAACTATATGAAAAACGCATATACCCTACAATGTATCATGTTTTATTTGGCTCTTATCTAAGAAGGTTGTCCTTACACAAGACAATTTGATGAAAAAGGGATAATTTTATGTCCGAGATATGGTTTTTGCGGAGAACAAGCAGAAATTATTCGACATTTGTTCCTTAACTTTCATATCACATGTCAACTTTGGAGGCTATTCATAAACCTTAAAGGTTTCTCGTAGACTATTCAGGAAAGGTTACAGAGGCCCTTCAAAGTTTGGAAGAAGGTAGGGTTCTAGCAAAAAGCAGAAGTACGTGGAAAATCATATTAGTCAACATATAGTGGACAATCTAGAAGCATAGAAATTCTAAGTGTTTTGAGAACATAGAAAATGATATGGAACAAATCAAACTAAATTGTGTCTTGATTCTATGTTTTTGGTGTAATCAAATTCAGTCTAATAATCTTGTATCTATTATTGAAGTCTTAAATTCAACATTAGGATCCGAATTTACTTGTAAATACGATCCTAGTTTAACCCATGTACTGATATGTTTCTATCAATAGACACAAAGTTACCAGTTTAAAAAAAACACATTTAAAAATTTATTTGTTGTCGTACGTATAATTCAAATGCATAATATACTATTAAGAGATTTAACATGTACTAGACAAAAAATATTAATAGACAAAATATCTTTAATAAAAATCATTGCAAAGCACGTGTAGTACGTACCATTATTGAAATAGAATAACAAAATTATAAAATATAACACACACATAATAAATTCTTTCATGACTATTTATACATATAAATTGAAAAATTATGCACTATGATAATTAAATTTCAAGTCAATTATTGCAATGGAAAGTAATTTTTTTTTCATAATAAAAATTATAGTAAAACATTTTTATTGAATTAACACTCAAATTTGAGTTTTATGGTAAGTAAATCTGAAATTTTAACTTAAAATAGGTAAATATTTAATATACTACATGAAATTTATCAATTAATGATGAAGTGTTCTAAATAAAATTTGATGGGTTATTAACTACGTACAAAATGCACACTTGCTTACCATAAAACTCAGATTTGAGCATCAATTAAATATAAATGTTCTACTATAATTTTCATCGTGAAAAAAAGATTACCTTTTATTACAATATTTGACTTTGAAAATTTTAATTATCATGGTGAATAATTTTTCAAATTCTTTCAATTCCTTTATAGTAACTAAATCAATATTTTCACTTGTTCAAATAAATCTATCATTTAACTTGGAAAGAGAAGTACAATAATATACTTACAGTTTTAAACATATATATTCAATTTAAAATGACATTTAATATAATTAACAATTTAACTTGATCCGTAAATGCTTTAATAAATAACTATAATGAAAATCAAACTTTTGACATGTATTAAAATAACCAAAATTAAAATTCAATTTAAATTATATTTAAAAAATTTATATACTTACTAAAATAAAAGATTTTTTTCTAGACTAATTAATTATTGGAAATGCATTATCAATTTAAAAGTTGAATTTTAGTGCTAACATTTTACCGTAGACATACTTGATTTCACTCCCTCGCATTGACTATGCCCCTTTTGGCATCAACCCACCCCACACCCACTCACGACCCACTAAAATGATGTAACAATATCAAAATACAAGCCACTATTGATACTTCCCGTTTTGGGCCTAGTCCTACGTTACTTTAAACGAATAAATATTATAAAAGATCACTAAACTATAAGAAATTCTGTGCTTGTGAATTGCGAAGAAGCGCAACGAACAGTGTTGGACCAATGCAACAACTCAACTTATGTGTATAAGAGTGCACATTTAATTATATGTTCCTTAATTAAGTATATACATGTTTTAATGGGTACATGTGCACCCACTCTTTCACACGTGGGTAAAACTCGGTTATGAACTAATTGGTCTACACTTCTAATTACTTGGCCGGTAGCTTATTACATGAGCCATGAGCAGGAACTTAGCTTCCATTTCTCACCAAAAGTACCTCTTTAAGGTAACACTTTACAAAATGAAACCGATTTTAAAAGCTTGACCAAACAGGCTACCGAAGCTTATCAACTAAAATCCAACTCCTACATCACCTCTATCAGCATCTATCAGTAAGTTCACATACATACAACTAATACAATTTCATAACTTAGCACAACCAATCCAAGAATTGAAAAAAACATATACAAATTCAGAAAGATATATACTAGTGCAGATCCAATTATTGTATTTTCTCAAACTTTTGGGAGAAAGTAAGTGCTTATAGAGAGTAGCATAAGTCATTTTTTAGAAGCTAACATAGTTCACCTTATGGTGGATGGTCTTGACCTCAGTATACACTTTGAGGTTGCTAGTTCAAATCTTGCTTGAGATTTTTAATAAGTCTTTTTTTGAAAAAAACAAAAACAAAAACAAAGTGAAAATGCAACAGCCAGAATCGAACTCAGCACACTATGCTTGTGAGTTGCGAAGAAGCGCAATGAACAGTGTTGGACCAATGCAACAACTCAACTTATATATTTGAGAGTGCACATTTAATTATATGATCCATAATTAAGTATATACATGTATTAACGGGTGCAAGTGAGTCCAACTCGATTATGAACTAATTGGTCTACACTTTTCACTACTTGGCGGGTAGCTTATTACATGAGCCTTGAGCAGAAACTTAGCTTCCATTTCACCAAAAGTACTTCGTTGAGGTAACACTGTACAAAATGAACCAATTTTAAAAGCTTGACCGATTTGGCTACCGAAGCTTATCAACTGAAATCCAAATCCTACATCACCTCTATCAACATCTATCAGTAAGTTCACATACATACAACTAAGACAATTTCACAACTCAGCACAATCAATCAAAGAGCTGAAAAAAAAGATACAAATTCAGAAAGATACATACCAGTACAGATCTAATCCCCAATTCGAGGAAACCACTTTGAATCATGAGGAGTTGTATTGTCAACAAGGAGATGAGGCTGCTTACACCTATTGCAGAAAAATCTGAATGCATAATTCTTATCACCGCAACTACTACACTCCCAATTCCCTTCTTGTCCCATTCCTCTCTCTGTATGTTATCTTCTTCGTCTCTCCGACGAGAGAGAGGGAGAATCTCACCGGCGAGTTTCAACTCTTATAGTACAACAAAGAGGGATTAATTGCCATATTTTGTTTTTGTTACTGAAGGGCTGAGGAATATCACGTGACTCAAGCCTTTGGCGGAAATTACACTCTTACCTCTAATAACACGAGAAATTACTTACATCACCTAGCTCAATGAGTGTAAAATATTGATCTATATATTATACTAGTGAAATTAGCCGCACTTCGCGCTTCGTGAGATAAAAAATTACTCGTTAAATAACTAATTTTTTGAATAGTTGAGTACTACATATATTTCTAAAGATTCTTTATAATCTTTAATCCAAATATATAAAATTTAAGTCTAAATTAAGTTTATTATTAGTATTAAATTATAATTTTTTGTAATTTTAAATCACTTAAGAATTTCCGATATTATGGAAAAAAAATCCTAAATTTATTCTCTTTATTTTAATAAGAAAAGTAAATTTAATGTATTAAGTTTAACTCTTTATGAAATTTAAATTTAATTTAACAATATAATAAACTTAATGTAAATATATTTAATGAATATTTTTTTTACGAAAAAATGGTGTTTTTTCTAATATCTATTCTTTTTCTTCAAAAGTTATTATTCTTTCCTTTAATAGTGAAAATTTTCCCCCATCTTTCACTAATCTTAGATTATGAAATGTTTGTAAATTATTTTCTATCTTGACTAATTTTAGTACGATTATAATATACTCCCTATTATTTATATAAAAANAAATACAACTTTAAACTTACCTATATTTTAGTTACTATTTCTAAATTATTCTAAAAGGTAAACAGAAAAAAATTGTGGACTTTCCTAATCCTCAAGATTAATTTCATTATTCACAATAAAATATATAAAATGTTGAAACAATAAAAAAATATTGAAGGATAATGAACAAAACGATTCAAGTCTTTAAAATTAAAAATAATTTACCTGAAATTTCAATAATATTATTTAGTGTAGAAATAAATTACAATTAAATAAATAAATCAAAGAATCATTGTTGGAGTACAAAAGAAAATCAGAATAAATTAAAATTAAACAAATAAATAAAATAATCTTTGTAGTAATACCAAAGAAAATTGTCCTAGCCTCTAATATTCAATTTGTACACACTCTCAATATTCACTACACCATTGAAGATTAATGGGCATAAACAGTAACGTAGGGGTTCCTTTTCCTAGTGAATTATCAAACTTAAAACTTAAATCCCTAAATATTGTCATATGTTTATCTTGTCTTCCATTATAAACAATAAAGATCATTTACAAAAAAAAATTATGCACAAAATAATAAGTACAGTAAAATCACCAACATGAGGAAAAAAAGCAACAAAACAAAATAAAACAACAAAAAAGAATATTGTAAATAAAAGACATCAAACAAATTGAAATGAAAAGAGCAACATTGTACTCATCAAGATTGAATTTTAATTCTCAAAATTGTCTTATACCTGTCTTCTCTTCTACACTGTTAAGTGTTACCATAGAACTTAGTCACAAATAATCTATATATTATAAAATGTTGGGATTTATGCAGTTTTGATGATTGACAAAGAAAGAAGAAACACGTCAGTCAACATGGTCCAAAGGTGCACTGTCATGAGATGTTGAATTCGAGAAAGCTTCTAAAATGAATTAAGACAAGAGTGTAGAAATAAAGGAATGAATAATGTTAACTTTGTGAGAAACCCCACGGAAATAAACATCTGATGAATTGAAGAGAAAGAATCAATGAGTTTGGTTTGAAGGAGTCTAAAAAGACAAGTAGTTTTAATTGAAGAAGCAGTCTCACTTAAAATAGAACTCTTGAAGTTACAACTGAATTGAAGTGTTAGAGTTCGACTACAATACAAAAGAATCAATGAAGGTAATTTGAAGAAGAAGTCTAAAGAAGTTAGGAGTTTGAATTGAAGAACAAATCTTACTTGAAGTAGAACTCTAAGTCAAGAGAGTTCAAGTCAATAAGGAGTTTGAAGTGAACAATAACTCTATGATAAATTTGCTTAAATAGAAGTGAAGTCATTCAGAATACTTGTACACTTACAGAGCAAAAAAGCGATTGAGAAATTCACTTAGCAAGTGCTACCAGCGAACTGAAGGAACACAACAAAGAACCTGATCCTTTACAGAGTTTATGTATTAGGAGTTTTTCTTTGTGAATGAGTCTTGATGTAATCTTAGTTCAGTGAGTTATAAACTGAATTAGGAGTGTTGTCTTAGGGTTGTGATAACTCGAAGAGTTGGTAACACATACATTGGGAGGTTTGTGTTGAAGGTTACGAATTAGAGTTAGTTCCTAGAATTACAAGAGTTGTAGTTGAAATCCATAACTTGAAGTTAAGGTAGGTTACAAAGTTTATAATCTATCTTTTATGGAGGCTCGTAGTTGATTTAGTGAAGTTGGAGTTAAATCTTGTAAGGGTACAGGTCGTGGTTTTACACCTTTTGAGCCGGGTGTCTCCATGTAAAAATAGTGTGCTTTTACTTACTGTCTTTATCGCTTTGCTTGAACACGTTAGGCAATATGTTTCACACTTAGGTGAAAAGTTAAAATTAGTAAATTATTAGGTCGTGTAGAATATCAATTGGTATCAAAACAGGTTGTCTTTTACAGGTTAACACCTAAGATAAAAGATCGAGATGAATTCTGCACCACCTATTGGTCACAGCGAAAGACAGTAAACTGTTAGACCCCAATGTTCAATGGGTCTCACTTTGTCTGGTGGAAAGCACACATGGAGGATTTATTCAAGCAGAAGATTATGAATTATGGATAGGATAAATATAGGACCCACTATTCCAATGAAGATTGTCGAAGGAGTTAAATTACAAAAGGTTAAGATTGACTTCACCACGGAATATTTATCAGCTCTCAGGAAAAATGCTAAGACCAAAAACATTCTTGTTTGTGGTCTTGGACCAGATGAGTGCAACAGAATTTCAAACTGTACTACTGCTAAAAAAATCTGGGATGCATTGGTTAATGCTCATGAAGGAACAAGTCAAGTGTGGAAATTTAGAGTAGCCATGCTATTCACTGAATATGAAACATTCAAAATGATGAAAGGTGAGCCTATGTTAGAAATGATTACTAGACTCACTAAGTTGATAAACGAGTTGTCATCACTAGGAAAAATCCTCACTACTGAAGAACATGTTGACAAGGTGCTAAGGATCCTTCCTAAAAACAAATGGGTTGTAAAAGTAACTGCCATAAGAGAAGCTAAAAACATCTCCATCATGACATTTGATCAACTAGTGGAAAATCTCAGAACTTATGAGATGAATATGGATGACTTAAAGAAGGGGGAAATGCTTAGCGAAAAAGCATTAGCCCTGAAAGTGTCTGATGGTGAAGATACTGAGTATGATGAGGATCAAATGTCACTTCTAGAAAAAGGATATAAGAAGTATCTCAGGAAGGAGAAGGAAAATGAAAAGAAGAAAACCAATCAAAAGAAGTGGGTAAATGATAAATCTCAAAATGGATGGTACAAGTGTGAAAAAATGGGTCATCATGTTAAGAACTGCCCGCAATGGGAAGCTAATTGGAGGAAAGAAAGAATGAAAAAGGAAAGGAATTCAAAGAAAAAGGATGAATATGCAATGGTAGCTGCTTGGGGTTCAAGAGATGGAGAATCTGATGATGAAATTGATGAAACAACATTCTTAGCTCTGGGCGATTCAAACGCTAAAGATGATGAAAATTCTGAGGTTAGTATCATTGATCTTAAAGAAAAACTGCACTCATTTTCTAAAAATAGATTAATTGGATTAATAAATAGGTTAGTTGATGACCTTGAAGAATTAACATGTGAAAGAGATAAGCTGTTTAAAGCCTTTGCAGATCAAAAATTTGAGTACATGGATCTCAAAGATGACAAAATTGTAACTGATAAACAAAATAATTGTCTGAAGAAACATGTTGAAAAACTTGAGTCATCTAACCTAGATCTAAAGTCTGAAATGTTAAGGATGACAATTACTGAATAAGGAAAAGTAAAAATGAGTGTAACTGAAGAAAAGCTGGAAAAAGAGTTGAAAAAAATGCAAAAATGACTTTTTTTTTACAAAAAGAAAAGGTGAGGAAATCAAACATTGAAATCTCTCAAATAAAAGTAAACCTTGAGAAGGCAAATAGATGGACTCACTCATCTAGAATTCTTAACAAATTGAGTGATAGGGTGTACAATGAGAAGGCTGGGATATGATTCCATAAAGAAAATATTATCTCTGAAGATTTATGTTATATTTGTGGAAAAATTGGTCATCCAACTACTGAGTGTCCAGTTGCTAATTATTTTAGAAAGAAATACTAAGTTTGCAAATTGAAACAGATTTATGTCTGTTGGCAGAAACAGGTCCACTAACCAGTGGCCTAGATAGGCGAGAAGAAATTTGATTCACCCTTTTGATCATAAGAAAGGACCCAAGCTTGTGTGGGTTCCTAAGACTAACCTCTAAGTTATTTTGCAGGTGAAGTAGAAAGAAAGCAAGTGATGAAATTCATAAATATTGCTTGCGTAAGAGATATAAATGAAGATAAATAAAAGTTACTTTCGCTCACTTCACAAAAGGGGGAATGTGTCATTTAAAAAGAAAAAAAAGGAGGTAATGCATGTGTAAGGGGGAAGCGAAAAAAAGGTGAGGATTAAAGTGAACTGATAAGAGTGAATTGGAACACGTTGTACCACATGTTTCATTTGTTGAACAAACTAAGGACATATTGATAGGGGGAACAATGAATCTTAAAACTGATTTGACTACAAAAGTATGTGATTGTTGGATCACCTTGTTCTTTTTCAAACGACAATTGATGAATTGTGACACTAAGTAGGGAGCATTATGAAAAGAATAAGTTAGACTTGGGGATGATTAAGATTGCATGAACTCCCCTCAATGATTGGCTAGAATAATTATTCTCCTAACTTTATGAGCTAAAATGTTATTCAATTAAGTCTTACACATTCAGTTGTGTGTCCCAATTTCAGATTTTTTACTTGTTTTAATCTAATTTTGTATTAGATTGTGCAGAGAAATGGTAAAAACAAGCAATGATGATCACAAAATTGCTCTTATCAGGTATGTTATACATTGATGGAGGTTAATATTGTATAAAGTGAAACAGTTGAGGACTTATGTTCCATGTATTAATTGTTCTAATACAGAAAAAAATTAACCGTCCAAGTGCAAGAGTCTCATTCTTTCAAATTGTTCTCTCTCACTTTGTCTTCTTGAATTATTTTTGCAAGCTTAAAGCAGACAGTTTCTCAATTTCAGTTATGAGGAAGAATCAACTCCTAAAACACATTTTTTCTCTATTCCACCTTGAACTCTCATCTAGAAATCAAAAGTGTCAACAAGCTGCCATTATCTTAGAGCTAGCATGAAAAAAACAAAGATAACATGATTTCCATTGTAAGTTTTGAGGAACACTCAATTCCAATTCATGCATGAATTTTCCAAAAAAAAAATAGAAAAAAATTATTGAGTAGATGAACCATGCTGACCTATATGCATCAATGAGGAAAACTGCTACTCCAATGAAAAGGTTGAAGTAATAATTTCACTAATAAGATTGTTGTACTGGAGGTTGGTCATATTGCTTATGGAAAAAAATCAGATATGACTTTAAGCTCTAAAGATTGTTCTTGATAAAGATTGTTGACACTACTATCTCCACTTGTTCCATTATTTGCTTCACTTCCAATGTTAGTCCCTATGTTTTTTTCTACTAATGTCAACTATTTGTTTTTTTGATTAGTGCTCAGTCGTTTTTGCTTCATTCAGTATGACTTTGATCTTATATAAAACATTATCTGGTAGTTTGATGGATTAATTATTGATTGCTTTAATGGCTCATATTCTTGCTCTCTATAATACATTATTATGTTGCATGAAGTCGTTATCTGATTGTCTTGGTGATAGTCAGTGAGCATGAATTGTTTAACTGATCAATCTAGCTTGTATATTATAGGATTGACATAACTTTTCAATGATGCCAAAAGGGGGAAGATAAGAGTTGTGCAGTGTTTATAATCCATTGACTAACTTGTTTCATGTTAGTATTTTATGCTTCAGTGTCTACAAATAAAACTGTTTGAATGCACAAAGAAAAGAGGTTTGTCATCATCAAAAAGGGGAAATTTTTTGGGATTTATGCAGTTTTGATGATTGACAAAGAAAGAAGAAACACGTCAGTCAACATGGTACAAAGGTGCACTGTCACGAGCTGTTGAATTCGAGAAAGCTTCTAAAATGAATAAAGACAAGAGTGCAGAAATAAAGGAATGGATAATGTTAACTTCGTCAGAAACCCCACGGAAATAAACATCTGATGAATTGAAGAGAAAGAATTGATGAGTTTTATTCGAAAAAGGAGTCTAAAGAGACAAACAGTTTTAATTGAAGAAGAAGTCTCACTTAAAATAGAACTCTTCAAGTTACTGCTGAATTGAAGTGTAAGAGTTCGACTACAATACAAAAGAATCAATGAATGTAATTTGAAGAAGAAATCTAAAGAAGTTAGGAGTTTAAATTGAAGAAAGAGTCTTACTTGAAGTAGAACTCTAAGTCAAGAGAGTTCAAGTCAATAAGGAGTTTGAAGTGAACAATAACTCTATGATAAATGTGCTTAAATAGAACCGAAGTCGTTCAGAATACTTGTGCACTTACTGAGTAAAAAAGCGATTGAGAAATTCACTTTGTAAGTGCTACCAGCGAACTGAAGGAACACATCGAAGAACCTAATCCTTTACAGAGTTTATGTGTTAGGAGTTTTTCTTTGTGAATGAGTGTTGATGTAATCTTAGTTCAGTGAGTTATAAACTGAACTAGGAGTATTGTCTTAGGGTTGTGATAATTCGAAGAGTTAGGAACACATACCTTGGGAGGTTTGTGTTGAAGGTTAGAATTAGAGTTAGTTCCTAGGATTACAAGAGTTGTAATTCAAATTCATAACTTGAAGTTAAGGTAGGTTGCAAAGTTTGTAATCTATCTTTTGTGGAGGCTCGTAGTTGATTTAGTGAAGTTGGAGTTAAATCTTGTAAGGGTACAGGTCGTGGTTTTTACACCTTTTGAGTCGGGTCTTTCCACGTAAAAATAGTGTGCTTTTACTTACTGTCTTTACTGCTTTGCTGGAACACGTTAGGCAACCTGTTTCACACTTAGGTGAAAAGTTAAAATGAGTAAATTATTAGGTCGTGTAGAATATCATAAAACTAGACATAATCAAAGTGATGTATATTGGTAACACAAATTAGACATTGTTATCATTGAATTTGAATTCCCAAAATTGTCATAAACTCATCTTATCTTCCACATTATAGAAGTTAGTAACAAATAAACTATATATTACAAAATTTGACATAACCAAAGTGATGTACTTAGTATAAATATAATGAAGAAAGGAAACATAAAATAAAAAAATTCTTATATTGGTGAAGATGACAGGGTTCTAGTATTTATAGTAATCAATAAACTTTTAACTATTGAATAATATAAATTATAAGAGTAATGGAGTAATCAATACGTATAATTGTAACTTATATTTATAATTAGTGTCTTAATTATAATTTAGTAATACTTTTAAGAAGGAATAGAGAAATGTTTAAATATTTAGAGGGGTAAACCTTTAACGTACATATACCTAATTAATAAAGGAATTAATGGAGGAATTAAAGAGAAATGATCAATAAAGGGTATTTATTTTATTTAATTAATATATCTAGATGAAAATAAGAGAAAAAAGGTTTTTAGAAAAAGACAAAATATATAATACTAATGCTGGTCTATGAGAGTTGCCACATCAGCACTCTCATATCCATATATATATATATATATATATATATATATATATA
>NC_028641.1:6827182-6856025 GCF_001406875.1 Solanum pennellii | reverse complement strand
TGAAGAGACTTATTGCGTAAATTCAAAATGGTAGATATTTTATTTATTACATTAGCATGCAGCAATTGTGTAACATTTTAAATATTATTACTAATTAGATTAGATGTTTTTATTTAGTAAAAGGGCGTAAAAGAAGAGTAATTCAATTTTAAAAATTGAGCCTCTCACTTCTAATAATATATGATGATATGATTGAATGATTAATGAAGAACGACCTTAAGGTCAACCTTAGACGTCGTGATCTAGTGGCTTTGATGTAATAAATGAATGTTAAAAACTATAGTTAAAGAAAATAAATGTCTTTTTTTTGAAAAAAAAAAAGAACTATATTTACGAATAACTAAGAATATCATTCATCTTTAAGCTCAAGATTGCAGATTTAAGTCACCAGCTCAATAGGGAGGTGGGAACTCTTTAGGAACCTTTTCCTTTTAACTCATTTCCTAGGAGTTTGCTCCTACTACCATATAGAATTGGTGACACGAATCCGCATCAAGATTGCAGGTTCGAGTCACCAGCTCAATAGAGAGGTGGGAGCTCTTTAGAAACTTCTTTTAACTCATTCCCTAGGAGCTCGCTCCCACTTTCTACAGAGTTGGTGATTCGAACCCACAATACTGAACTTAGAGATGAAGGGTGTCTACCATTTGAACAACCTCTTCTTGTGTTTGAAATTCCCCCATCTTAAAATAAACCCTCTATGGAATTGTGAAGGAAAAAGAAAAAAAGAGAAAACAATTCTGAGAATTTTTTTTCGGCCAGGGGAGTTTCGAACACAAGAACAACCCCTTCTTATCGAAACTTTCCACACGGACTTCATCCTTACCACTGAGTATAGCGATAAAATGATGTCCGAACCAGTTGGTACAATGTTCTATCCGAAAGGATATCATTACATATCGCATACCGTATAAGTGATATACTCATAGTTAAAAAGGTGATATATATATATAACTTCATTGTCTAATAAAAAAACAAATTTACTCTTTTTGATAACAAATTCATATGTAATGAAAGATTTTTTAAACTGCACAAACTAATAGCCAACCCTTTAACTGCGAATGTGGGTCAAGGGGTTCGAGTAGCTGTTTGCCACTAAATTCTAATCATTTTTTTAAAAAAAATCTCTTTTAACTGAATCACACAATAAGAAGACTAGAATGTTGGAACTCCACAATTCCATAAAGACTTGGTCTTCGGAGAGAAGAAAGTTTCTCAGATGGTAAACATCATTCACTTTTAATTTTAAGATGGTTAATTTGAGTCACTAAAAGATTTTTAAAATGAGAGCTCTTAAAGAGGGGTTAACAAAAGTTTCTCGAATTAACTTTACTACAAAACCTTAATCATTATAGTAAGATGAGAAGAAAGTTGAAACTTGAACTAATTATAAAAGGAAAAAAATTTAACTCCGTAAAGGTATTGTTGGACAAAAGATTTGGTTGCTCAGATGGTAAATATCGTCTATCTCCAAGCTGAAAAGTGTAGGTTTGAATCACAAACTTGGTATAGAGGTGGGAGCTCTTTAGAGACTATCTTTTTAGCTCATTCCCTAGGATCTTCCACTTCCTTACCGAGTTGGCGACTCGAACCCACAACATTGAAGTTGGAGATTAAGGTGTTTACCACATGAACAACCGTCTCTTGTGTTCAAGACTCTCTGTCTTAAAAGAAAAACCTTTCATGAAATTGTGAAGGAAAATAGCAAAAAAATTGCGTTTCTCAAAAGGAAAAAAATCTTCAACATGAAATTAATTTCTTTATGTTATTTATTTATATTCCTCTGATGCGAATTTTTAAAGTTTCTTTCAATTTTACGATTTAGAGTTGACATCTTATCGTTAAAAAAGTCACACATATATACATTCATTGTCTAACTAAAAGAGTATCTATTTACTCTTTTCATTAACAAATTCTTATTTATTGAATTAAAAAACTTAAAATTATAATCCTTCCTTTTTTCCCTCTTTTGATCCCTTGTAATTAATATCAATTACCTTAATTACTAACAAAGAAAAGAACAAAGTTAAAACTTGAGCTAATTAGCAGGAAAAACTTAATGAGAATTTTTATTTTTTTTTGAAAAATGCAGATTTATTTGCTCTTTTCCTTCACAACTAGGTAAAGGTTTCTCCGGAAATAAGAGGAGGTTGCGCACATAGTAAGCACACTCAACCTCCAGACTGAAGATTACGGGTTCGAGTCATCAAAAGAAGCAAAAATGTGAAAGCTTTTTAAGAAGGACCGGAATTAAAAAAGGTTTCTTCAAACCAACTCCACAACTACTTAAAAACTTTAGAGGGCTCTAAGGATGAGAGCTCTTAGAGCACCAACCTCAAGTTTGCGGGTTTGAGTGAAACAAATAGATGGAAGCTCTTATAATTGAGTTAGCTAGTAAAAAGAACCATAGCTATAAACAATTATGGAGTTATTTTCTCTTTTTCTTCACAACTTCATAATCGCTTACAAACCAACATTCTCACAACACTACTCTAGGGTTTATTCGGACTAAACTCTTGTGAGCTCTCACCTATTTGCTTCCTAGACGACTCGAATGCGCAATTTTAAGATTGGAGATGAAGAATGCTTATCATTTGAGCCATCCCCTTGTTGTTGAGTTGGGAATGAAAAAAGGAAAAAGAGCAAAAAAGTTTGCATTTCCACAATGAAACATTTCCTCATGACATTAATCTCTTCTTCTTTTCTTAACTATCAACAGAAAGTTTTATATCCTCAAAAGTATAGATCCTTTATTGCACTTGTATAATTGTAGTGATACAAGTTTAATTTGGAATTAAACTTAATTTGGTTAAAGTATAATATAAAAGATGAAAAGGATTAGTTATCTTAATTGCAATTAGAAGACAAGAAAAATTAAAATTGAAACTTAGAACTAATCATATCAGAAAAAAACTTTAGGGGGGAGATTGTTTCTTTTTGGGAAATGCACTTTTTTTTTTGACTCTTTTCCATCACAACTCCATAAATATATTTTCGGAGACAATATTTGATTGCTCAGATGGTAAATATCTTTCACTTTAAACGTTTAAATAAAATGGTCGAAAAACCTTTTCATATAAAACTCATTTCCTAGGAGCTTCCACTTTCTTACCGTATTGGTGAATCAAACCACTAACATTGAGACTAGAAGTTTACCACATGTTCGACCTCCTCTTGCGTTTGAAACTCCCTCTTGTCTTAAAAATAAAAACTTCATGGAATTGTAAAGGAAAAAAGAAAAAGGCCAAGAAAAAGGAAAAAATCTTCACCATAAATTTATTTAGTTCCAACACATATTTTTATTGTCTAAGAAAAAGAATATATTATCTTTCCCGTTAACAAATTCTTATTTACTGAATTAAAATAATTCCTTAAATTAATGTTTCAATTTCAAAAAAATTTACCTTATTTTAAAAAAGTACCTCACCTTTTTAAAAAAAATAACACTTTTAGACTTAACACGTGCGCCCCACATTTTTGGAAGTCGATAATGTGAATGATAATTTCATTTTAAGTATTATCTAAAATATTGTCATTTTTATGTTGTTATCTTTCTCAAATAACAAATTATAATAAATTTTTTTCTATATTATTATTGTTTAGTTTAAATTTATTCGTAGAATTATTGAAAATTTTACTATTTCTTATTTTTTTTAGTATAAAAATGAGAAAATTTTATAATTGACATACTCTTATTTTCTTATTATAAAATTGAAGGTTCATAAGACATTCTACTTCACATCATTAATACACCTAGATCATGATATTAGAATTGAGGACTACCCCATATAAACTTCATACTCATGATAATCATCATATCAATTCAATCTACATCAATTACCCTCAATGCCATGATCACAACATGTAATAGTGGACCAAATCATATAATGTCAATCCCAATTATGGCCGGCAGCGGTACCGATAATGGGACTATCGAACCGACATTAACCAGAACCGAAAATCACCATCCGGAACCGTATCGGAATCGAGACGGATATGTATCGATAGTTACGAATAGGAATGACTCTATCCGTGCCGATCCGCTAGCGAACCAGTACAGAATCGGACCGGACCAAATTCCGAAAAAGTCCATTAATTTTTTTAAAAGAAGTTTATTAAAATCAATTAATTATTAAAACTTTTATTATTTTAAAGTTAAAAAATTATACTTTTCAAACTTTTAAAGTAAATTACTTATACTTTTTAAACTTTTAACATTTAAAGTTTGAAAATTTGTAAAACATGTAAAATTTAAGCTTTCAAATTATAATTAAATATATAATTTAAATCTTAGTTTGAATTTAAATTTAGTTGTAGATTTAGAAGAAGTATTATTTTTTCACTTTAGTCTAAAAGTTAATATGACCTTTGTACGTTTAAACAAAAGTTTAAGATAAAAGAATTTAATTTTTCAAGAAACTAACTACTCACATCGTTCACTTTTAATAATTATGTTTCATTTTTTAAATATATTTGATTACATTTCAAAATTAAATTAAATTATATTAATTTAATATTTAACAAAAAATTAAATATAAAAAATAACTCCCCAAATATTAGTCAAAGTTCTTAATTTAACCCTACAAAAGGAAAATGATACTCCTTCATTTCTTTATTAATTATCATATTTGTCACTTTTAAAATAAAATTATAAAATCTTTTTAATAAATATTTTATAATATATTTTTTTATTATATTAACATGAAAAAAGTTGCAATAATTATCCTAAGGCAAAGGCAAAGGCAGCTGCACAGTAAAACTTGTCAGTCTCTCCTCCAAATCTCCATTGCTCTGGTAATGTTATTACTGTAGTTGAGATTTTTGTCAATTAGGGTTCATTGAATCATGAGATTTACTTGTAACTTTCCGATTTTGCTGTAGAAATTTGCGCTGTCAAATACTAGTAGATTTATTTATGTATTAATGGGAAGCAAGTATTCCAAGGCAACAAATTCCATAAGTGATGCTTCAAACTCTTTTGAAAGTTATCGATTTCCTTTAGAAGATTTGGAGGAAGCAACCAACAATTTTGATGACAAGTTTTTCATTGGAGAGGGTGCATTTGGGAAGGTTTACAAGGGTGTTTTGCGTGATGGAACAAAGGTCGCCCTGAAAAGGCAAAATCGTGACTCCCGACAAAGTATTGAAGAGTTCGGAACAGAAATTGAGATACTCTCACGCCGTAGCCATCCGCATCTGGTTTCATTGATAGGATACTGTGATGAAAGAAATGAGATGGTTCTAATTTATGACTACATGGAGAATGGGAACCTCAAGAGCCATTTGACTGGCTCAGATCTACCCTCCATGAGCTGGGAGCAGAGGCTGGAGATATGCATAGGGGCAGCCAGAGGTCTACACTACCTTCATACTAACGGAGTTATACATCGTGATGTCAAATCTTCAAACATATTGCTTGATGGGAATTTTGTGCCAAAAATTACTGATTTTGGACTATCCAAGACATGGCATCAGCTTTATCAAACCCATGTAAGCACAAACGTGAAAGGAACTTACGGCTACATTGACCCTGAATATGTTATACGGCAAAAGCTGACAGAAAAATCTGATGTTTATTCTTTCGGAGTTGTTTTATTTGAAGCTCTTTGTGGTAGGTCTACCATAGAACCATCTCTTCCAAGGGATATGGTTGCTTTAGCTGATTGGGCAGTGAAGTCGCATAATAATGGACAGTTGGAACAAATCGTAGATCCCAATCTTGCAGCTAAAATAAGACCAGAGTCCCTCAGGAAGTTTGGAGAAATAGGGGTAAAATGTCTGGCTTTGTCTGGTAAAGATAGGCCATCAATGGGTGATGTGTTGTGGAAACTGGAGTATGCACTTTGTCTCCAAGAGTCTGTTATTTAAGATGATCCTGACTGCAAGCGGCCGCGGAGTCAGGATTTTCCTTAAGAATATTATTATGCTGCTAGCATCGGAGGAAGACACAACATCATCGATTTTTTGCAACCACTTTACTAAACGTTCAACTTATGTCAAAATTTGATTTATATATTCAATGTAAGAGACAAGTGTAGCTCTGCCCTTGACTGCAAGTCTCATTTGATGCTCAGATCTGGACGATCTTATCAAATCCGGATGATCTTTGTGCAGCTGGATAGAGGGTTTTTAGCAATTGGTTAAGTCTGATGGTTGATCATTAAGTCAAAATGGTGCGTACCATCCTTAGTGTTTGTAAATTTCACTTTTGTTGATGGATCATATAAAGATATATTTTTTGTTTTTGCAAGAGTCTTCTGAATTTGATATAGAAAGTTAACATAGAAAACTTAAATTGCTCTACCTGTGGATCCTTCTTTCATTTGATTAGGTGTGCCACATGTTGTATATGGTTTCTATTAAGTTCTTCATTCCATTGATGTCATGTTACTAATTCTTGGTGTATATATGTAAAAATTTTGCGCATGAAACTGCTGCAAAATGTTACTATTGTTTTTTGCTAGTTCAATGGAACTGGACTTGTGCTATTTTTGGTAGCCTTTTGTATTCGTATTGTTTCTGCTGGGTTTTTAATAATTACTGGACGCGGTCCCTTGACAAAATACATAAAGTAAACAAGACAAGATAAAACAAACACAATGATTTTACGTGTAAATCCTCTTGCTCAAGAAAGGAGAAAATTACGGTAACTCTTCTACCAGTAACTTCTAAACAATAACTCTATTGCCACTAAACCAACTCTAATTGATCTACTTCAAGAACCCAACGTAGCTAATTCTAGCTAATCTTGTTGTGTCTTATATGAAATATTAATCCACTTCCTTTATAACTTAGGAATAGACCATGTCAACAATAAACTGGATTGCGCCCCTTACACAATATATTCACCTTTTTGACATCATTAAAAGTAGTTAAAACAGTAATCAAGTTGATAGAAATAAAGTTCATCCAAATATGTATTAGAAACTTTCTACCAACCAATTCAAGTCCATTCAATTTAGAAATTGATTCCAAAACAAAAAATGTATTTCTTAATTGTTATGTATTTCAAAAATATATTATATTCAATGTCTAATTTATAGATTATCAACTTAATAGGATTTCAAATTATTCTGTATTCCAAATATCCAATATACAAATAATCAAAACTATCAATCATTCACTGTTTGTATCAGATTACAAAGTAAAAGAATATATATTTTAAACTTAATTGTATTATAAATTGTATTAGCTTAAATTACTACATAAAAATGACCATTAACGACAATTAATTTTAATTGCCACTAAATTTGTATTTTTAGCGGTAACTAACACTCTTTGTATATGTCTTTAAAGCCTTTAGCGATATTGTTTCTAATGACACTTAACTAATGTCGGTAAACACTTTAGCACTCTATATTAATATCTAATTTATTGCCGCTAAAAACTGTTTTTGTTGTAGTGAATATACAATTTATATCACATCATCTAAATTGTATTCAAGTGCAAATGTATATTCGAAACAGATAAAAATACAAATTTTGTATAAAAAAAAAAGCATACAACTTTGATATTAGTCTGTTGGAAAGAATGAGGACTAACATCTAAATTGTATTCAAGTGCAAATGTGTATTCAGAACAGATAAAAATACAAATTTTGTAGAAAAAAAGCATACAACTCTGATATTAGTCTGTTGGAAAGAATGAGGACTAACATAAAATTATATAAGATCAATATAATGAGGATAAAATGAGAAAAATCAAAAATTTTATGTGAAATAATTGATATCACTATAACAAGAAATTTTACACTGTGAAGTCACAAGTACAATATTTAAAGTGACTATTATACACTAAAAAATATAACCCTCTTATAATCTTTCCATCTCACTAAATATTGTTCATATTCTATTTTGGCATAATACATATATTGAATTCTAAACTTGGCTTCAAATTTTAACTTTGACCTCCAATTTTCATAATGCACAAACAGTCACTTTAACTATCCAACTTTTAAATAAATAAACACATGAGTCCTACATGACACAATACACGTAAGACATCACATAGGACAAAAGATGACACGTAGGATGACATGTAGAATATGTGTGTCTATTTGTTCAACTTTATACAAGTTTAAGTGTCTACTTGTGCACACCCAAAATTGAAGGACATAAATATAATTCGAAACAAAGTTAAATGGCATATTTATGTATAATATCTTGTATTTTTCCTTCCCATACTATTTTCTTATATAGTCTATGATAAACTTACTTTGTTCTCTAATATTTTCTCTATATTTTTGGTGTTATAAGAGAAATAAATCCTATTGATGTCATTAATGAAAAGCAACAATTCAAATATCTTTGATATTTTCTTTACAAATAAAGGTTCTTTGACCCTTTTGCACCCTAGCAGCTATTGAAGACATTTGAGCAAAACTTTGAATAATTGGATGGACCCCACAACATATTCTGTTCTCATCATTTCAGATTATCCTCTTATTGTGTGAAATTATTTCTGGGAGGTGCCATAAGTTGTTTTCCTGAATAGTAAAACACAATCAGAAAATTACCTTATACTCAGTGATAGCTTAAATAATGTTATTTGAAGGTTATTAGTTGCACTCAAGTCTCAACCATGGGAAGCAAGTATTCCAAGGCAACAAATTCCATAAATGATGCTTTAAACTCGAGTTATCTCGTTCCTTTTGAAAGTTATCGATTTCCTTTAGTAGATTTGGAGGAAGCAACCAACAATTTTGATGGCAAGGGTGGATTTGGGAAGGTTTACAGGGGTGTTTTGCGTGATGGAACAAAGGTCGCCCTGAAAAGGCATAATCGTGACTCCGGACAAAGTATTGAACCGTTCCGAACAGAAATTGAGATACTCTCACGCCGTAGCCATCCGCATCTGGTTTCATTGATAGGATTCTGTGATGAAAGAAATGAGATGATTCTAATTTATGACTACATGGAGAATGGGAACCTCAAGAGCCATTTGTATGGCTCAGATCTACCCACTATGAGCTGGGAGCAGAGGCTGGAGATATGCATAGGGGCAGCCAGAGGTCTACACTACCTTCATACTAGCGCAGTTATACATCGTGATGTCAAGTCTACAAACATACTGCTTGATGAGAATTTTGTGGCAAAAATTACTGATTTTGGAATATCCAAGAAAGGGACTGAGCTTGATCAAACCCATGTAAGCACAGACGTGAAAGGAACTTTCGGCTACCTTGACCCTGAATATTTTATAAAGGGACGACTCACAGAAAAATCTGATGTTTATTCTTTCGGTGTTGTTTTATTCGAAGTTCTTTGTGCTAGGTCTGCCATAGTTCAATCTCTTCCAAGGGAGATGGTTAATTTAGCTGCATGGGCAGTGGAGTCGCATAATAATGGACAGTTGGAACAAATCATAGATCCCAATCTTGCAGCTAAAATAAGACCAGAGTCCCTCGGGAAGTTTGGAGAAACAGCGGTAAAATGCTTAGCTCCGTCTAGTGAAGATAGACCATCAATGGGTGATGTGTTGTGGAAACTGGAGTATGCACTTCGTCTCCAAGAGTCTGTTATTTAAGATATTTTTGTTTTTCTGAGTGTTATATAGAAAGTTAAACTTTGAAAACTTGAATTGCTCTACCTGTGGATCCTTCTTTCATTTTATTAGGTGCGTCCGGCTGTTACACATATTGTATATGGTTCTTATTAAGTTCTTCAGACATTTTCTTATTGTAAAGAGGCAAAAAGGAAGTTTGCTGCTTTGACATAGTCATCTAAAACTATATACATTCAACTTTCAGAATGGAACTATAAAAGTTTGATCAAACCCATGTTACCACAATAGTAAAGGGAACTTTTGGTTACCTTGACCCTGAATATTATCAAACTAGTCAGGTGACAGAAAAATCTGATGTTAATTCTTTCGGTGTTGTTTTATTAGAAGTTCTTTGTGCTAGGCTTGCGCTGGATTCACCTGTTCGAGGGAGATGGTCAGCTTAGTTAAATGGGCGAAGGAGTGTCAGAAGAACGGACAGTTGGAACGAATTATAGATCCCAATCTTGTTGGCAAAATAAGACCAGATTCCCTCAGGAAGTTTGGAGAAACAGCGGTGAAATGCTTAGCTGAAACTGGCGTAGACAGGCCATCAATGGGTGAGGTGCTGCAGAAACTGGACTATGCACTTCATCTCTGAGAGCCTGTCATTCAAGAAAACAGTACCATCCCTATCCGCGAGCAAATCAACGATTTCAGTCATGTTGATGACACTTCCTCTGCTTCTTCGGTCAAAATTGGGCTGATCTCTAGTATGAATGGTACATACCTTCCTTTAGTATTGTTTACATATTTTTTTTTTGTTTTTTAAAGAGTCTTCTGAGTTTTATATAGAATGTTTCACATTGAAAACTTGAATTACTCTACCTGTAGATCCTTCTTTCATTTTATTAGGTGTGTCACATGTTGTATATGGTTTCTATTAAGTTCTTCATACATAATAAATCATTACATTAATCATGGTAGCGAAAACACTTTAGAAAACATGGAACAATTTTCAGGCTCTGGAAAGTTTGCATATGGTAATACACTCTTTTCTTATTGTAAAGAGCCAAAAGGAAGTTTGCATTACCTCTTCTGAGATTGCTCATGAGACTCTTCTTTATTTCAATAACTAGATTTAGGAACGTGCGTTGCACGTTTATCCCAAGATACTTCATATAAATTTTGTATCGTAAAATTTATCATTGTTTCGGTAGAAACTACATAAATCTTCCTAGTAAAAATATTACATCTTTAATTATAAAATTGACTAAAAGTGCATAAAGTAAAAATAACTATCACACAAATTCAATATTCCAACGAAGATATTAAAATACAACATGATAGGTTAATGTATACAAAGCAACAGGCCATAGTAAATTATCAATAATAATAACACAACAATAGAAAGTACGTTGTACAATAACAACAAGCAAGAAACATGAATGTTAAACTAAATAAATAAAAAGAGACGAGAAAAGAGAGCATAGAGATTTTCTCATTTTTTTCAATTGGTTTAAGTTTATATATTATTGTGTGAAATGTCACTATTTATTATTGGATAACATTGAGAAATACAAAGAGTTGTCATAAATAAATATTAATCCATTTGAGATTATCGATGAGAAATGAGAGTAATGAACATAATGAATATAATTAGTGAGAGTCACATACATTTACAAGTTGATGGTAAGTTATGTATACTAATATGATGATTTACTATTTACTATTAATATTTAATTTATTAAACAATTTATAAAATTTAAGTGTACTGTGTAAACAAAACTGTAATCTAAGAATAAAATATATAAAAGAATTTAAATATACTAAATCTGTAATGGAAAATCATTATGACTAAGTATTAAGAAATTTATACGAAAATACACCATTCAATCAAATACATTCTTAAAATAAAACTACAAATAATAAAAAAAAAAATCAAATATTGGAGCAAGTTTAGCATAAGGCTACCAACAAAAATGCAAATTGATAATGTAAATTGAAGACATTCCTTTCCCTATTTTTAAGACATTCCTTTCCCTGTTTTTTATTGATAATGCAAATTGAAAAAAAGCTATAGTAATAAACATTCAACCTTTGACCATAAAAAAAAGTTAAAAGTTTTGGAAGAGAAGTTAACGAAAGCGACATTCAACTACATAAATGGAGGGGTCTTATCACAGTTCTAATCTCGGTAAATTACAAAAACAAATACATCAAACTCAGATATTCTAGTAATTGAAGTGTTATTCAACCCTATAATCACATTCGCCTTGTAATCTTGACAGAAATCCTCTTTGCCTTGAAATTTTCTTCACTTGATTAAAGCTTCTCTAGTCTTCCACACACAAAAATTGTATCACGTATAAATCTTTCTATGAAAATACTATTAGAAAATTTTCATAGAAAGATTTGTATTTATAGGAAAAAATATAGTTTTGGAATATGAAGATTCACTTACAAAGTTGAAAGGTCAAGTATTATTACAAATTAAAAACAAATATTAATTAAAAATATAAATTAATTTGGAAGATGAAACACATACATGTATCTATTCAAAGGGATAACTCTTATTTTTAATTTTTGTTCTATTTAATTTACTCACATGTGTATACCAATTAAATAAAAATATTATAGAAATTCTACTATTTACTATTTAATTAATTATTTATTTAATAACATTTGAATTTAGCATAAGGGTAAAATTGTAATTCAACTTTTCTACTTTGGAGCTTCACACTTATAATAATATATGATTTGAATTTAGCATAAGGATAAAATTGTAATTCAACTTTTCTACTTTGGAGCTTCACACTTATAATAATATATGATTAAAAAAATAGTCAAAACCCATTTAGATTTTGCATCATGAAAATTAGTAATTAGTACTCCCCTGTCTCCATTTACTTGTCAAATTTTTACTTTGCAAGCCTATTAATAAAACAATGATTGATATAGTGAGTTTACCATTTTATCCTTATTAATTGATAGAATTTCAAACATATCTACCCGCTACATTTTTTAAAGACATTAATCGAATGTTGAAAAATTGAACGTATAATAGAAAAACAAAAATTGTGTTCTTTCTTGATTTGTCAAAAATGACAAATAAAAGGGAAAATCAAATTAGAAAATATTTGATAAATAAATAGGGACGGAAAGAGTACACAACAAGCAATCATTCTTTTGCACACATAAAATATTAAGTACTATTACTTATAGAGAAAAAGGCAGTTTCATATAACAATGGAGAAACATAAACAAAAGTAAAAAAAAAAAACAGTTTCATATATAAGTTAGATACAGATATATACATTATTAAATTTAGAGAGGTCTAAACTATCTAGTAGTAATCAACAAGTAAATGTCCTAATCAAGAGTAAAAAAAGTTTGTGTTTTCTTTATATAGAATTTGTGAATTTCATCAATTATATACTTGGAATTGTTCTACATTCCTCAATCAGGGTTGACTTTGTTCTTTTCTTATCTATGTTTTCAATTTTGAAATAGTGAACCCCTTTCAATCATGTAACTTTTACTTGTAGCGTTCAGATTTTGCTCAAGAAAACAGCCGGGAGAAGTTCAATTAATGGTTGCACTCCATGGGAACCAACTATTCCAAGCCAACAACTTCCATAAATGATGCTTCCAATTTGAGTAATCGCGATCCTTTTGAAAGTTTTCGAGTTCCTTTTGTAGATTTGCAGGAAGCAACTAATAACTTTGATGACAAGTTTCTGATTGGAGTGGGTATATTTGGTAAGGTTTACAGGGGTGTTTTGCGTGATGGTACAAAGGTGGCCCTGAAAAGACGTAAGCCTGAGTCTCCACAAGGTATTGAAGAGTTCCGAACAGAAATTGAGATACTCTCACACTGCAGCCATCCACATCTGGTTTCACTGATAGGATACTGTGATGAAAGAAATGAGATGATTCTAATTTATGACTACATGGAGAATGGGAACCTCAGTAAACATTTGTACGGATCAGATCTATGTCTTCCCACTGTGAGCTGGGAGCAGAGGCTGGAGATATGCATCGGGGCAGCCAGAGGTCTTGACTACCTTCATAACTGTGCAGTTATACATGGTGATGTCCAGTCTACAAACATATTGATTGATGAGAATTTTGTGGCAAAAATTACTGATTTTGGAATATCCAAGACAAGGCCTGAGTTTGATCAAACCCATCTTAGCACAATAGTGCAAGGAACTCTCGGCTACCTTGACCCTGAATATTTTATAAAGGGACGACTCACAGAAAAATCTGATGTTTATTCTTTCGGTGTTGTTTTATTCGAAGTTCTTTGTGCTAGGCCTGCCATAGGTCGTTCACATATGATCAGTTTAGCTGAATGGGCAGTAGAGACGCAGAAGATGGGACAGTTGGAACAAATTGTAGATCCCTCTATTGTGGCCAAAATAAGACCAGAGTCCCTCAGGATGTTTGGAGAAACGGCAGTGAAATGCTTAGCTTCGTCTAGTGAAAATAGGCCATCAATGGGTGATGTGCTGTGGAAACTGGAGTACGCACTTCATCTCCAAGAGCCTATCATTCAAGATAATCCTGAATGATTCTTTGTTAGTGGATCATGTAGAGATTTATTTTTTGTTTTTTGTAAGTCTTCAGAGTAAGTGTTTCACATGTGTATATGACTTCTATTAAGTTCTAATTGTAAACAGCAAAATGAAGTTTGCTTACCTCTTCTGAGATTTCTCAGAGACCCCTCCGATTTCTCTGGATGTTTGATGTGTTTGAGATACTATAGAATTTGGTCTCTCTTTTTCATTAATATTTGGCAATAGGGATGGCAAGATCAGGTCTGGTAATATGTTGATTTGTTTTGATTTTCCAGTCTCATTGAAAACGAGGATACTCATATCTCTGATTTCTCTTCCTGGTAATGTGATACTTATGTAATAATGATGAACTTCCCCCAAGCTATGTACAAACACTTCACCATTTCAATTTACAACTAAAAAACATGTGCTCCCAGAGTAATGCCATAAAAAAAATAAAAAAAAAGGAGCTTCAGGCAAGACGATACTTGAGATGCATAGATTCGCTCTTGCAGATTCATGTGACTGACAATTGCTCGCAAGTGGCTATTGAAGTCGAATCACCTTCTCCATGGGGATACGATGAGTTATCATGAAGCTCCATTTTCTCATTTTCTTAATATATAAAGGGAGGATTTGTTGCTGCACGTAAATCTTCTTCTTTCTTTACTTACATCTGAAATGCCTTGGACATGGCTTGTTTTAATCCCAGAACCTCTCGTGTGCACAAATGTACATCATATAAGACTGCATGTACCAACAGAACTATAAAAGGATAAATAAATGAACAGAAGAGTGCAAATACAAAGAGTTGTACAAGAACATGTGATAGAGCAGTATTGAAATATTAGATAGCTTATTCAGATAGTTAGTTAATACTGTAGCTTATTCAGAAAATTAGTTAACACTGTTTGAGTTTGTTAGAATAGTGAACTTAATTAAACAATTGTGTACAGATTCAGTTGAGTTAGTTAAAACAGTCTAGAAGCTTCTACTTGATTCATATACATGTATATATACAGATGTCATTACTTGGAATAAGATACTTTTCTTCTTCCCTAAATAATCTCTTCAATTTTGCCCTCTGTTCAAGGCTGATTCTCACCAAGTTCTTGTGACCTCCATTAATGGAGGTTTGATAAGCTCAACTCCTTTTCTTTCAACATGGTATCAGAGCTAGGTGTGCTCATCGCTCAATCGTACTTCACATAGCTTTCAATTTCTTATTTCTTTTTCCCCGAAATTCATTCGATTCTCATCTAATCCTTTCCTCCAGAATTTTTCTCTGCTGATTTCTATGGCAGAAAACAGTCAAACTGAAAGCAGTCAAACTGATAGATCTAACCCACTTCACATCGGAATCAATCCACTCTACATTCACCCAGCAGAAAGTGCTGGATCTACACTTGTGTCATCTGTTTTCGACGGCACTGGATACAGGTCATGGAGAAGAAGCATCCTTCGAGGTATTTCAGTCAAGAACAAAATGGGATTCATCACTGGAAAATGTGTGAAGCCACCTTCAACAGATCCTACATGCAGCTTATGGGAAAGATGTGACGATATGGTTGTTTCGTGGATTCTGAATTCACTTTCCACAGACATTGCAGACAGTCTTCAATACGTCAACAATGCAAAGGAATTATGGTAGGAATTGGAAGATAGGTATGATCAACCAAATGGAGCAAAACGCTATCAGATCCAAAGAGAAATCAATGATCTAACTCAAGGTGTTCTCGATATTACTGGATACTATACAAAGCTGAAGAAACTATGGGAAGAGCTTAATGCTTTAGATGCCAGTGCTGTATGTAATTGTGTGTGTACGTGTGGAGCAAAGACTAGCTTACACAAGGCAGAACAAGACAAACAGTTAATTCAATTTCTTATGGGACTGAACGAGGTTTACACTGTGGTTAGAGGGAGTATTCTGATGATGAATCCCTTACCAACTATAGCACAAGGATTTTCCATTCTTATTCAGGAAGAAAAACAACGTGAGGTTAGGGCACCAAACAAATCCATCATTGAATCTACTTCTTTGAATGTTGGAGCTCAAAATGCAGGAAGAAATCAGTTTAGAACAAACTACAATCAACACCAAAATGTTGGTGCGAGTGGAAACCAATCTTACAGAACAAATAAATCACAGACGAGTAAATCTTCTCAGCTTTTTTGTGACTATTGCAAAAGGCAAGGACATATTAAGGAGAAATGTTATCGATTGCATGGATTTCCAGTAGATTTCAAATTCACCAAGGGAAGAAATGCAGGAACAGCAGCACATGTTCATGGGACTGGGACTGGATCTGAACTTGAAGAAAACCATCAGAATCAAGGTCAACACTTCACAAAGGAACAGTATAACCAGCTTATGCAACTCCTAAATAATTTTCAAGTAGGAACTGCTGTTGAGGCCTCTCATAATGATGTAGGTGCTGCAAACTTCGCAGGTATATTGGCTTGTTCTTCTCATAAAGAGTTAATGAGTAATCTATCATGCAAATGTTTCAAATCTTCTGCTGAATATTGGATCCTAGACTCTGGTGCTTCGAATCACATGTCCTCAGATAGGAAATTACTGACCAACACCAGACCTTTACCCTACCCTTTTTTAGTTACTTTACCTAATGGTTACAAAGTGAAAGTCACAGAAATAGGTGATGCTGTCTTGAGTCCAAAACTGACCTTAAATAAAGTACTCCTTGTCCCTAGTTTCAAATATAACCTGATTTCCATTCATTCTCTAACAATGCAACTTAATTCCATTGTTAATTTTTCTGCTCATACATGCATGTTACAGGGCCCTTCAATGAAGAGGCCTTTGGAGCTTGGTAAAGCAAGGAATGGTTTATACTACCTATGCTCAAGATGTCAATTCACCAGCTCAAGTCCAAATAATGTTCAATCTCTTACTGCCTGTAGTTCATTTTCAAGATCTATTCAGTCTCATGATTCTAGTATTGATTGTTCTGTGTCAAAATGTAGAAACTCTGGTTGTTCTATGTCTGTTTGTAACCATTCTGTTAGTAAAACTACTGAGTCTTGTACTTTGCCTTCTGTTTGTTCCTCTTTTCCTAATACTTGCATTGAGCATATGTGGCATAATAGATTGGGACATGTACCATTTGCGAAAATGAGAAGTATATCTAGCATTCCAGTAAGGTTTGCCCCTAAACAACCCTTCACTTGCACTATCTGCCCCATGGCTAAACAAGCAAGATTACCCTTTCCTATCAGCACTACCTTTTCATCCAAACCTTTTGACCTTTTGCATTTGGATTTATGGGGACCCTACCAATATGCCTACACATGATCACTATAAGTATTTTTTGACTATTGTTGATGACCATAGTAGATCAACTTGGGTTCACCTTCTGAGCTGCAAGAGCAATACTTTGCAGGTCATCAAATCTTTTGTCAAATTAATAGAAACTCAGTTTCATGTAACCATAAAATCTATTAGGTCCGACAATGGGATGGAGTTCACTAGTAAAGAAGCATCTCTTTTTTATGAATCCAAAGGTATTATTCATCAAAAATCATGTCCGGACACACCCCAACAAAATGGAGTAGTAGAACGAAAACACAAGTATTTACTTGAAGTCGCTAGATCTCTCATGTTTCAGTCTAAAATACCTCTTAGATACTGGGGAGAATGCATTCTCACAGCCACCTACTTAATCAATAGAATACCCTCTGCCATCTTAAAGAACAAATGCCCCTATGAAATCTTGTACCAAAAACAACCTACATATTCTCACCTCAAAACTTTTGGTTGTCTGTGTTACCCCACAGTCACCAAACCTCACAAAGATAAGTTTGAAGCCAGGGCAACTCCTCATGTGTTTGTGGGATATCCTTCTCACACAAAAGGATACAAAGTTCTCAATCTAGCTACCAAAAATATATATGTGTCTAGAGATGTCAGTTTTCTTGAACATATTTTTCCTTTTGCTGTATCTTCTATTCCATCTACTTGTGTATCAACTGATATTTTACCTTCACACTGGGACAATGGTCATAATGAAACTCAAGAGATGCATACACCTTTCTCTAGTGCTGACACTTTTGAACCAACAGGACAAGTCCATGACTCCCATGTACCAGCACCAACACCTATAACTACACCTTTTTCGCACAACCCTTCCATTCAGGTCTCATCACATCCTCATCAATCTATAGTTCAACCTGTTATACCTGAACCTAGAAGATCCACTAGGCATCATATCCGACCATCTTACCTCCAAGAATATGTTTGTCCAATGCCTTCCTCAAAGGATCAAGTCCCCAACCAATCTGTTGGCAATTCCTTAAATGCACTCTTTACTAACAAACACTACATCCCTTTTACTACTCTTAGTTGTGAAAATCAGCAAATTATAAGAAACTTATCACATGATAGTGAACCCAACTCTTATGATGAGGCTGCCATGAACCCTGCTTGGCAAGCAGCCATGACTCAAGAGTTTGAGGCTCTCCATATTAATAACACTTGGAGTTTAGTTCCTCTACTTGCAGGTAAAAAGCCCATAGGTTGCAAATGGGTATATAAGGTGAAACACAGGGCCGATGGAAGTGTTGAAAGATTCAAAGCTAGGCTGGTGGTGAAAGGTTATACACAACAAGCAGGCATTGACTACACAGAAACTTTTTCACCTGTGGTCAAAATGACCACAGTAAGGACTTTGCTTAGTGTTGCTATCAAGAAGGGATGGGGTATCTATCAATTAGATGTTAATAATGCTTTCCTACATGGTGACTTGCATGAAGAAGTTTTCATGGAAATTCCTCAAGGATTGGAAGTTGATTCTCCTGGCCTAGTTTGTAAGCTCAAGAAGTCTCTATATGGCTTGAAACAAGCTAGCAGACAATGGTATGATAAGCTTACTGAAGCACTTTGTACAAAGGGCTTCATTCACTCAACCAGTGACTATTCTCTTTTCTACAAAGTAACCCCATCCTCCACTGTATTTGTGGCTGTATATGTGGATGGTATCATTCTCACTGGTACTGATTTTCAAGAAATTCAAGACCTTAAATCTTTTCTTCATCTTCAGTTCAAGATCAAGGACTTGGGAAGACTGCACTATTTTCTTGGTTTGGAAGTTATTTACCAAGATGCTGGTCTTATTATATCTCAGAGGAAATTCACTATGGATTTACTTAAGGAGTTTGATTGTCTTGGGTACTCTCCTGTGTCTTCTCCACTTGATAGCTCTGTCAAGCTACATGCCTCAGAGGGGGAATTACTGCCTGACCCTTCTTATTACAGAAAGCTAGTTGGGAAGCTGAATTTTCTTAGCAACACAAGGCTGGATATTGCCTATAGTGTACAGCATTTAAGTCAGTTTATGCAGGCTCCACGAGTGCCTCATCTTAAGGCTGCTATACATGTCCTCAGGTACTTAAAGAGTGATCCTACCTTGGGACTTTTTCTGTCAAATACTCCTAACTATGAGCTCAAAGCATACTGTGATTCAGATTGGGCGTCATGCCCGGATTCAAGGAGATCAGTCAGTGGATATCTTGTGTTACTTGGAGACTGTCCTATTAGCTGGAAGTCGAAGAAACAAGAAACTGTCTCGTTATCCTCTGCAGAAGCAGAATACAGATCCATCAGGAAGGTCGTTGGTGAATTAGTGTGGCTTAGAAGGCTCCTACATGAACTAACCATTCCATGTTCTGATCCCACACCAGTATTTTGTGATAGTCAAGCTGCTGTTCATATAGCTCGAAATCCTGTGTTCCATGAACGTACAAAACATATCGAAGTAGATTGCCATTTCGTTCGAGACAAGTTACAAGATAGGCTCATATCTCTGCATCACATTTCCACAGTGGATCAATTAGCAGATATTTTGACAAAAGCCCTCACTGGTATCAAACATATGCATCTTTTGGGCAAGTTGGCTGTGACATCTCCACCTCCAACTTGAGAGGGGGTATTGAAATATTAGATAGCTTATTCAGATAGTTAGTTAATACTGTAGCTTATTCAGAAAATTAGTTAACACTGTTTGAGTTTGTTAGAATAGTGAACTTAATTAAACAATTGTGTACAGATTCAGTTGAGTTAGTTAAAACAGTCTAGAAGCTTCTACTTGATTCATATACATCATATATTATTATAAGTGGGAACAAAAAAAGTTAAAAGTTGAATTACGATTTTACCCTTACTATTAATTAAAATATTATAAAACATTTAACTATTTAATTTAAATATTAAATTGTTTCATTTTAATTAAAATGTTGATAAACTTTTGCACTTCCGTAGGTTAATTCCTAATTAAAATATCTAACTTAATAATACCTATTTTCTATAATATATATATATTCTCTTTTTTTGAGATTTTAAATTCTAAATAATTTGATTAATGTTTTATTCTCCATCTATAATTACTATGATTAAATTAAATTATATTAAATTGGTTAGTAAAAAGAGCAACCCTCCATCTCCCCATGTATAAGATCATGATTATTTCATTAAATATACAAATTCTTCAACTTTTCATCTTCTCTTTTAATTATTAATAATACTCAGTTATGAGTTAATGACATTAATAGTCTTTAATTTCTTATCTTAATATCAATTGTAGAGGTAAAGTTATGATCTCCATTTATAATTCCTATAAATATTTTTAAAAGAAAAACTAAATGGTGAGGCTCGTAAGCCTCTTTTATATAAATCTCTAACTAATGGAGGAATATTTTTTGTTCACCAATTACCTCCTTTTGATGAGATTATTTCGGTGATTTTCAGGTACCATTTATGTTATTTTCTTGTTTAACTACAATAATAGTATATAAGATTTTAATAGTGATATTTTGTATCCTACTTTCATTATTATCACTTTAGATGACTATTTTTTCAACTGGTTTGCTGTTTTATGAATTCTTGAATTTATTTGGAATCTTATATTTGTATATTGTATTTTTCCATGTAAAATATCATTTTTTCTTATTCATATTATATCAGCTCATAGATTATCACAATATATTATTCTACTTCTTTTATTAATGTGGATTGTAGGGACACGTACAAAAAATTGATGGTTATTCATTTCCTGTTGTTTACACACTATATGTCATTGCATTTTAGTCATTCTAACATATCTAGGAACACACGTGCAAAGCACGTGTCCAGAAACTAGTGTATATATACAGATGTCATTACTTGGAATAAGATACTTTTCTTCTTCCCTAAATAATCTCTTCAATTTTGCTCCTCTGTTCAAGGCTGATTCTCACCAAGTTCTTGTGACCTCCATTAATGGAGGTTTGATAAGCTCAACTCCTTTTCTTTCAACAAGCAGCACCAACGTTATAACTACAAGAGTATCTAATAGACCAATTAGGAAAGCTTTCAGGTTCTTAAACTTTGTGGCGGACCATGACACCTTTCATAATGTTGTAGCAGAGAATTGGCAAGAAGGATACAGCTCTGACCCTTTTTTTTTAACTTTCACAATAAATTGAAAATGGTGAGTAAGGCACTATCAAAATGGAGTAGAGATACATATGGAGATATATTTAAAGGTGTACAGGTTCATGAACACGAATTTGAGCAATACCCCACCAGTGCTAACAGAGAGAGATTGCAAAAGGTACAAGCTGAATTGATAAAGTTTTATGCTGTCGAGGAGAAATTTTGGAGACAGAAAGCTGGAATGCAGTGGTTTGTTGATGGAGATAGAAACACTAAATTTTTTCATGCTCATGTAAATGGAAAAGAAGAAGATTGCTACTACATAGAATTCAAGATTTCAGAGGAGTGTGGCTAGACACAGAAGAGGACATTACACAAGAGGTGATTAGATTTTACACATAGCAATTTACACAAAAAATCAACCCACTAATTTTGAAATGTTGAACCACATCCCTGAGATGATATCAGCACAACAAAATGCAATATTACTAGAATTGCTAGAGCAGGATGAAATCAAAACTGCAGTTTCTGGGCCAAGTGCAGAGAGTACTGGAGGACCTGATGGCTACACAGGAAAGTTTTTATCAAGCTTGTTGGGATATAATTGCTAACGATATGACAAAAATGGAAAAATCCTTCTTTTGGGGACACAAGTTACCTATACATTACATGTACAAATCTGATTTTAATTCGCAAGAAGAAAGAAATCACCACTTTTTCAGATATGAGTCCTATTAGTCTAAGCGATTTTACCAGCAAGGTTATTTCAAGAATCATTCATGAGAGAATAGTGAAGTTGCTACCAACAATAATCTCGCCGCAACAATCAGGCTTTGTTAAAGACAGAAGTAATGTGGAGAACATATTATTAGTCCAAGAAATAGTTCATGATATCAGAATTAGAGGTAAGCCGACCAATGTTGTACTCAAACTAGGCATGGCAAAAGCTTATGATAGAGTATCATGGCTTTTCTTGACTAAAGTTTTAAGGAAGATGGGTTTTGGGGAGATACTGATAGACATGGTGTACAAAATCATATCCAACAACTGGTACTCTATACTAGTCAATGGACAACCAAAGGGGTTCTTTAAGTCTACCAGAGGACTGAAACAAAGAGACCCTTTATCACCAACATTATTCATATTGGCTGCGGAATGCTTATCTAGAGCTACAGCCCAAATGGTATGGAAACATTTTTGTAGACCAGTAGGTATTAATACTGAGAATCTTCTCTTATCTCAAGTGATTACAAATTGTGGGAGAGATAATCAGCAAGTTATGTATATATTTCAAGTTGTCCCCTCTATCATAGTGTGGGAATTATGGAAGAGGAGAACCACACTAAGACATAGGGGACGGAAGAGTGCCAATAATAAATTGGTCTATCAGATAATGCATACTTTGATCATGTTCATTAAGACAAGGAGGAAGAATATGCCATATAAATGGAGTGCATTAGTGGATGCTTTATTTAAGTACAGTCCTGCAGTCAAGGTAATCAAAGTAACTTGGAAACCACCAGAGACATGATAGATTAAAGTGAATCCAGACGGAGTGTCTAAAGGTAACCCATGAATGATTTCGTGGGTTTTTTGTGCGAGAAACATAGAGGGAAATATAATATATGCACAAGCTTAGGAGATTGAGGATTTATCCACCACTAATACAAAAGCAGAAGCGCTGGCAATAACATGATCTAAAGTTTATAGAGACGACACAGTTAGACAGAGTAATTATGGAAACTGATTCTCTGTTAATAAAAAATATTGTTGAAAGAACCTGAAAAGTGGCTTGGAAAATTGTGACTATTCTAGAAGGTATTTGGGGACTTATGCGAGGCAACACGATTATAATAACACATGTACTCAGAGAGGGGCACAAATCGGCTGACTATCTAGCAAATGTGGCACTGGAAAAAGAGGTTGTTATAGTAAACAACTTTCAAGAGTTGGAGCCTCAGGGCAGGAGAATAGTAAACAATGATAAAATGTGTACTCCTTATTTAAGAATCAGATCATGCAAACGATGGAAGGAAGACAGGAGCAGGAGGATAGAAGCAACTTTCAAGTTCAAATTCCGAGGGAGGAGAATTGTGAGCATCCGTGTTTTACTAATAGGTTGCTCAGTGTTGCAGGTACAACATACTCAGGACAGACAAATCACAACAAGAACGAATACAAAATTAAGATACAAAACAGATACAATATGGTTATAAAAAGATACACACAATAAGCATGGAAAAACAGAAAAGAAGGCACAAGCAAGAATATGTAATAAAGGCCGAGCTAGCGAATAATACTGACTATATCAAGAGCTGAACAATGTGTGGTATTAGCATCATATGATGCTCAATCTATTGGTCAACAATTGGTAGAAATCACCTAACCTAAGAACGCTTACTATAGAAATGACAACAAGATGAAATCGAGAATCACAGGAAAATTGTACAAATAGAGAAGAGAAGGAGCATAACAAGAAATTTGCAGATATCAACAAATGGAGTGAGGAAGAAGATCGACAAAATGAAAAAGAAATCAACAAAAACCAAATCCATAGAAGTGCATACCAATTAGCATGCAAATATCAAAGAAGAGTAACTCAGCTGGCCGGAATAACAACAACGACATCAGAATCTCCAATTGCACCTAAGGAGAAGTATTGTGGAAGAAGATGGAAAGTTCTGATACACTTTTGATTGTCTTTAGCGAGTTTTTGACTAAAAACATCCTTGAACTATGGTTTTAAACTTAAAAGCACATCATTGTAATATCATAGTTAACAAAAAACATCATTCAAGTATCTAAACATTAACAAATCCTATCCATTAGTTAAAAGGCCGTTAAAAATCTAACGGAGTGGGTGAAATTTGTTGGGAATTAAACACACAACACACACAAATAATCTAGAGAAAAGAGAAACGGAACACAAACGGGACACACAAGAATTTAACGTGGTTCGGTTTCCCTACTCCACGACTGTAACAGGAGGATTTTATTTCACTTGTGCTACTCTCGAATTACAAATACAAGGATCATATTTATAGGAAAGCCAAATGGTTAACCTAGGGTTTCAGTAATGGGTCGGGCCGGCTCACAAGCCTCCACAAAGCCCAACAATCTCCCACTTGGAGGCTTGAAGAATTTCAACTGTCATCCACTTAGAACACTTGTATGTCTAGTAATCTTTTTCAACTCTCTCCTGCTACAGCGGCCTTCTCATCAGTCAACTGAAAGGCCCGTTGAAGCTCCCCGAAGCTTCAACACATCAGTCACGGCTGAAACTGCCCTTGACTCGTCCTCGGTCCCTACCGGCTCCCACTTGAGACACGAACTGCCGGATCCTAGAACTCCCTGAGAACAAACACTCTCCATACTCAGCAAGAAATTTTCTGGAGACGTATCAACAGCTGGAATACTGGTTCTCTTGACCCACTGTCTTCTAGGAGCCTTGGCTGAAGCACGGCCGGTGCTCCCACTGCCACGAACGCCTCTGACTGGTCTTCCTGAACCTTTCCTTGCTCGTTCATCCTGAATCTGACCTGTGGCTCTGGGTTTCTTTCTTGCAAAGACAACCTTCTTCTGCCCACGAGATTCTGTGAACCGGACTTTGTTTTTCTTCTGAACTGGGACGGTCACTCCCTCAGACGGTAATCCGACAATATACAACGATCCTCTTTTTGTTCCACGAGCCATGACAAGATTGCCCCTCACGACCTTCCACTGCCCATTTCCGAACTTCACATGATGTCCCTGTTCATCCAACTGCCTAACAGAAATCAAACTTTTCGTCAAGCTTGGAACAACTCTGACATCCTTCAAGGTCCAGAAACCGACTGGCGTCTTCAGCACCATGTCACCCATGCCCGTAACATCAAGAGCTCTATCGTCTGCAAGCCTTACCTTTCCAAAGTCTCCAATAACCAGATTCTGCAATGCTTCACTGCTGTGGGTAGCGTGAAAAGAAGCACCAGAATCCATGACCCAGGAATCCACATTGCTCTCCGCGCAACAGATAAACAAATCCTCGTTGACGCTGTCTTCTGCAATGTTGACTTGTTTGTCTTTCTGGCATTGATTCCTGAAATGCCCCACCTCCTTGCAGTTCCAACATGTTACACCTGAGCCATCCCGAGCCTTTGACTGACTCCTTCTTCGGTTCCTGCTCCCACTACCTCTGTTATTTCCTCTGCCTCTGACGACGTTTAGCATATCACCTGATGATTCTCCAGAACTCCTTCTTCTGACATCCTCGCCAAGAACGAGATCACGAATCTTCTCAAAGGTGAATCCATTAGGTCCCACTGAACTGGCAACTGCTGTAACCGTTCCGGACCAACTGTCAGGCAATGATGATAACAGTAGTAAAGCTTGAACTTCATCATCGAACTTAATGCCAACTGACAAAAGTCTGGCTAAGATCGAATTCAATGAGTTGATGTGCTCGGTAACTGAACTGCCTTCCTTCATCTTTGTGTTCACCAACTCTCTAATCAGAAAAATTTTGTTTGCTGCAGATGGCTTCTCGTACATGTTAGACAAGGCTTCCAAGATGCCTTTCGCTGTCTTCTCCTTAAGAATGTTGAACGCAACATTCTTGGTCAACGAGAGTCGGATAACTGACATAGCTTTCCGATCCAAAACTGCCCACTCTGCATCAGACAATTTTCCTTGCTTGTCACCCAACACTACGTCCAAATCTTTCTGAACCAGCAAATCTTCAATCTGCATCTTCCACCAACTGAAATCTGTACCATCGAACTTCTCAATTCGGAACTTCCCATCTTCTGCCATCTCAAAGGACTTCGGCAATTCCCTTAACGGCGTCTACAGACAGCGGGCGGCGATTTGGACGATGCTCACGATCTGGACGCTCGCGGCTGGATCTGAGGCTCCTCGACGCGGCGGCCAACGGAACGGCGCGACGGACAGCACACGGACGACGGCTGTTCGCACCCTGCGCGGTTCTCCTAGCCGGCTGCTGCTTGAGGTTACCCACACGGTAACGGCGGCTACTCCTCCCTGCACACAGTTCTTCACACAAGAACCCTAGGTGACAATTTCTCACAGTTTGTGTTACAATGTTGTTGAAACCTCGCTCTGATACCAATTGTTGGGAATTAAACACACAACACACACAAATAATCTAGAGAAAAGAGAAACGGAACACAAACGGGACACACAAGAATTTAACGTGGTTCGGTTTCCCTACTCCACGACTGTAACAGGAGGATTTTATTTCACTTGTGCTACTCTCGAATTACAAATACAAGGATCATATTTATAGGAAAGCCAAATGGTTAACCTAGGGTTTCAGTAATGGGTCGGGCCGGCTCACAAGCCTCCACAAAGCCCAACAATTGGTATCAGATTTAACCCTTCATATTCTCTCAGGTCTCAGAGATATGGATTTTAACTTTCATTTGTTGAAGTATGCTTCATTATCCACCTGTCATTTTTAAATCTGTGATGCAATAACGCAAAGTCAAATCATGCAAATGCAGAGATACTAAAACCAGTATCCCTCAAGAACATGAAGAATGATTGCTTTCTTACGCGGTATATGTGTTGTTCACAATGTCTTTCCTCTTAATTAGAAGAAGGTAAATTAAAGGCAATAACAAGCATAGTTAGTTCTTTTCGATAATGATCCAAAACCAATGTAGGTAAAAGGGTCCATATTCTCCACAAAAACATGAAATATTTTCCCATCTCAGTTTGGTTCTTTATTTTTAGCAATCAAAATTTAGCTAACAGCTAACAACTTATTGTTATTATGCTAATGTATATGTATATGCTTTGACAAAAAAAATAAATCATAGAAGTGTGAGAAATGTCAATCCAATTACATCTTGTGCATATTTCATCTAGTAATGCTACTGAACATATTTCTCGTTTCATTCACAACTATAATACATGTTCACAAACTCTCCTATTTTCCATTTTTCGTTTTATTTCTGCTCTGACTATGAGCATCAGCAAAAAAATGAAGTGCTAATTAGAGATGATCGATGTTGATTCTACCGGTTAACTAGCTTAAGGAGGAAGAAGATTGACTATGATTTAAACAAAAACTCGTCTTTTTGCTTTTCATTTTTTGTTTTTTAGCTTCTTTATTTAATCTTGCTTTAATTGCAATTTGTAAGACTTTTACTCTATAAGTTACTCCCTCCGTCTGGAAATATTTGTCATATTACGTTTATCGAAAGTTAATTTAATTAATTTTCAAAGATAAATTAGATTATATTAATATTTTAAACAAAAAAATTAGATATTCTAAAACTATATGTAAAGTACTATAAATTATAATTTTTTGCATATTAATATGATGAAAAATATATTTTAAAATGTTAAATAAAGTTTTTATAGTTTGATTCTAAAAATATAAATCATGACAAACAATACCGAATGGAGGGAGTAGTAAAATAGTCAGCGGGCCCAGTGACCTTAACCAAAAAGAAAAATTAGATACAAAATGAAAAAGTAGTACTTCATCCATCTCATTTTATGTGGCAATATTTAATCAGACAGGGAGTGTAATAAATAATGAAAACTTTAAAATGTTTATCAAATTGTTCTTTAAAAAAGTAAAATTATTTTTCTCTCTCTTTATAAATACTTTCTTCGTTCATAATTGTTTGTCAAGATAAGGTCATTCACTCTCTTGAAGGAAAATTTGATACAAGGTGTAATTTAACTAATATAACCTTTTTTATATTTGCAAAAATATAAAAAAATCTATATAACTTTTCAATTGAACAAATGGAGTAAATATTAAGGGCAAAACTAGAAAAAAAAACTAATTCTTTTTTGATTGTTTAAATTAATAATTAATCTTAGACATCTATTTTTAGTATAAATGCCAAATATTTGTAGACGGAGGGAATATATTAGTTAAAATACAAAAATAAAAATTGTTGTAAAATCAAGATTATAAGAAGAAGACAAGAGAAATAGGTGTAGGAGAAGACTTTCTTTTATTCAAGTATATATAAGTTTCATATGTATATATTACAATAGTGAATGAACAACCCTATTTATAGAGTGAGAAATCATTCCAAAGGTCACCATATTAAGTATCATAATAAATAGATACATACTTATCCAAAAAGGTTCATGTAACCTAGTGAATATGAATGGTTGTTCATGTACTAACTTTATGGACTATCCACTTATTTAATGGATTTATAACACTCCCCCTTGGATGTCCATAGATATTGTGCCTCGTTAAAACCTTACTAGAAAAAAACCCTGTGGGAAAAAATTCTAGTGAAGGAAAAAGAGTACACATATCTTTTGATACGCATTATTTGCTGCCTCATTAAAAACCTTTCTAGGAAAACCCAATGGGACAAAACCTAGATTAAGGAAAAAA
>NC_028641.1:6808107-6822302 GCF_001406875.1 Solanum pennellii | reverse complement strand
TAAGTTTCATATGTATATATTACAATAGTGAATGAACAACCCTATTTATAGAGTGAGAAATCATTCCAAAGGTCACCATATTAAGTATCATAATAAATAGATACATACTTATCCAAAAAGGTTCATGTAACCTAGTGAATATAAATGGTTGTTCATGTACTAACTTTATGGACTATCCACTTATTTAATGGATTTATAACAAAAATAAAAATATAGCACACATTAATGGACCGAGCTTCACGCCGTTTACCAAAGAGATAAAAAAAGGAGAGACGTACAATAATTATGTGCACAGCAAGACTTTACAGTCTTTCTTCTTCTCCTCCAAATCTTCATATGTTTTCAACTTTGCTACATTGAAGCCAGATACACTGGAGTTTCCGATTTTGCTGTAGAAGTTTGCCCTGTCAAATACTAGTAGATTCCATTATCTATTAATGGGAAGCAAGTATTCCAAGGCAACAAATTCCATAAATGATGCTTCTAACTTGAGTTATGGCGTTCCTTTTGAAAATTATCGAGTTCCTTTTGTAGATTTGGACGAAGCAACTAACAATTTTGATGACAAGTTTTTCATTGGAGAGGGTGGATTTGGTAAGGTTTACAGGGGTGTTTTGCGTGATGGAACAAAGGTCGCTCTGAAAAGGCATAATCCTGACTCCCGACAAAGTATTGAAGAGTTCGAAACAGAAATTGAGATTCTCTCATTTTGCAGCCATCCGCATCTTGTTTCATTGATAGGATTCTGTGATGAAAGAAATGAGATGATTCTAATTTATGACTACATGGAGAATGGGAACCTCAAGAGCCATTTGTATGGCTCAGATCTACCCACTATGAGCATGAGCTGGGAGCAGAGGCTGGAGATATGCATAGGGGCAGCCAGAGGTCTTCACTACCTTCATACTAACAGAGTTATACATCGTGATGTCAAGTCTACAAACATACTGCTTGATGAGAATTTTGTGCCAAAAATTACTGATTTTGGAATATCTAAGACAATGCCCGAGCTTGATCAAACCCATCTTAGCACAGTAGTGAAAGGAAATATAGGCTACATTGCCCCTGAATATGCTTTGAGGGGACAGCTGACAGAAAAATCTGATGTTTATTCTTTCGGTGTTGTTTTATTCGAAGTTCTTTGTGCTAGGCCTGCCCTAGATCGTTCAGAGATAATGAGTTTAGATGATGAGCCGTTGAAGATGGGACAGTTGGAACAAATTGTAGATCCCACTATTGCGGCCAAAATAAGACCAGAGTCCCTCAGGATGTTTGGAGAAACAGCGATCAAATGCTTAGCTCCGTCTAGTAAAAATAGGCCATCAATGGGTGATGTGCTGTGGAAACTGGAGTATGCACTTTGTCTCCAAGAGCCTACCATTCAAGATGATCCTGAATGATTATTTGTTCATGAGCAAGTGTTTCACATGTTGTATATGGTTTCTATTAAGTTCTTATTGTAAAATGAAGTTGGCTTACCTCTCTCTTCTGAGATTACTCTGGATGTATGATGTGTTGTGAAATAGAAGTATAATGTAACATCAAAGCTTGTTGTTTTTTCGTTAATATTTGGCGATAGGGATGGCAAGGTCAGGTCTGGTAATATGGTTGATTTGTTTTGCCACTTCTTTGAAAGAACATTCAAAACTGAATGACAAGCAGCAATTAGATTTCTGTGAACTTCTGCTATTCAGTAAAGATTTGGCCTAATATTCAAGCCAACCGCAAGTTTTAGATGACTACATTCATGGCGAAGTCGATACTTTCAAGGATCTTCATGAACCAAAATGGAAAAGCTTACTGAAATGAGTAATGAATAAACCGAAACCAAAAATTACAGAAGAAAATTATACAGAAATGATTCCGGATTTGTAAAGATAACACAACCATTCTTTGAAATATCACTCCCTATATTTACAAACACTTCACCATTACAATTTACAACTAACAAACATGTGCTTCAAAGTAATGCCATTAAAAAAAAAAGAGGAACTTTTGGTTCATGAAGCTCCATCTTTTTCTCATTCTCTCATTCATAAAGGGAGGATTAATTAGTGCAGGTTCATCTTCTTCTTTCTTTACTAGCATCTGAACTGCCTTGGACATCGATGGTTCAAGTCTCAGAACCTCTTGTGTGCACAAAAACTTACATGTACCACTCGTAGAACCTCCTTTTTTTACATTGCTTGAGTGATAGTTGTTGAAAATGTTGCCATGCTTGTTTCATCCACGGCAATAGTTAAATTAGTGAAGCAAAAACTTTTAGGCCAAGTATTCTGGCCTCATATTTACTCTGTGAAGAAAAAAAAACAAAATGAAAAATTAACCTAATCTATAAAACTTGCATCAGTCTCCCCTCTCTATCATTTTGTCAAACAGTTGTACCATATGGATTCAGGCATATTTACATGATAATGTTTTATATAAAAAGATCTTATTTTTCTCTCCGGTTTTCTTAAAATGCTTTCAGCGGTGTTCACGTTCAAGATGAAGAAATAACATCTAAAAGAAGAAAAACAGAAAACGAGATAATCTTTACCTGCTCCTGATTCTTCTTCTTTTCAAGAATTCAACATAAGAACTCCACTTGTTCTAGAAATAAACAAAATGCCTTGAACTTTAGCTGCTGCTACCTCTGAAACAGAAAAGTGCTGTTGTTTTAAACTAGAAACTTAAGATTCTGCAAAAGCATAAAATTCTATAGAACTCTTTCATAAAACCACAGTAATTCTAAATACACTTCTGGTGACAAAGAGTTTAGCTGACAAATATAGAAGCCTGTCAATTCTTCAATTTTATAGCAAAAAATTCAAAAACATTTCACAGAAAAGTAGTTGTGACATCAGTTTTCATTTGAACATAATAAATTTGGCTAGGGATAACGATATTGTCATTTCACAACTATGATAAGACAGTTGAATGAAACAGTGAATTAAAAATTACATGAACCATTGATCTAATTTAGACCTCAAGTAAGCCCAAGAAAAGTTAAGACTGTAGCAGAAATATGAGTTCGATTTCTTTTAATGGTATCAAGTAATACTAGCAAAATAAACATGTTCTGGTGTAAACAAAATGAATAAATGTTAAATGTACTCGGATGAACACAGCAAGAACAAACCTTTGCTAAGAGTCAAGGGGCTGTTCTTTAGACCAATCTGGAGGCTGTATAGTAACTGTGAATGAATCATTTGCTATAACTTCATGTTGCATAGTTTGAATATCTTGGGCTGAATTGGCAACATCCCAGTTGCACCAGTTCACCTCAACTCTATTTAGACAAACAGCATCTTCAAAACGAGAAGGGATTTTCTCAAGATGCTTACATTTCGTTAAAACCAAATGTTCAAGCTTAGGAAAAGCATCATCAGAGACGGACCATTGTACAACTTTGAGGTTGTCCAGTTTTAAGTATTTGAGTTCTAGGAACTCTGAATCTTTCACTTCCCAGTGATCCCCTTCAAAGGCTCTGAGCAATAACTTAAGAATCACCAAGTTGGGCAGTTCTGCAATGATCGAAATTTGGGTCCAAGGTAGACGGAACTTTGATAAAGTCAATTCCCTTAGTTGCGAGGGGAAATTGAACTTGTGAGGAAGTTTGGCTGGATAGCTGTTCGAAACCAGCTTGAGGGACTCAAGGTGACTTAGAAAATCTAATCTGGGAAAACGAACACACCTACCCTTCAATTTCCTTGAATAACCAAATGTCCCTGAAAATATGCAACTCAACTTTCTCAATTTTGGCATCTTCCTCAAAATCTTCTCTGCGTCTTTACCATAAAAGAGACGTGGAGTAGAAAAGGTTTCCAAATTAGGTAATTGTGAGTTACCAGTTAAAACATCCATGTTCTCATGCAAACCAAAAGAAACCCGATCATTTACATGTATATGCCTCAATTTCACCATCTTCAGAAGTGAACAAGGTAATATCATCTCTCCTCCCAATCCTCTTACGACAAAAGTCTCAAGATTTTCAAGCTTAGCTATAGATGAAGGAATTGAATTTGCATCAGTTTGGGCCGCAAAGTACTTCATCTGAATTAGATATTGTATTTCAGTGGGAAAAGTACCACCAATGTTGAATGATTCCAAATCCAACACTTTAACAAGCTTGAAGCTCTCAAAAATGAAGGAGATATCACGCGGCCATAACAAGTTATCTGGATCAATTGCATTGAATAGTAAAGAGCGGACATTAGAGCGAGATGGGCGCCACAGATCAATTTCATCTTGGTAAGAATGAACGAACAATCGGTATTCCTCCAATCGTTCAGGAAATACACCTTCTCCACTGAATTGGATAAAAGAGAACACATGGAAAGGAGAGTTGGCATAAACATAATACAGTAAAATTAATACGGTTCTTTTTTTTTTGGTAATGTAAAATTAATACAGTTTTTTTTACCTATTGATTTGGAGAAGGAAATCCTCTTGTTTGGCCTTTTCCATGCAGAATTTATGCAACAAATCATGAATGCGGCACGTTTTCACCTTGGCATTAGGTCTCTTCTCCATGGCCATCACTAGATTCCTACGAATAAGATCGTCCAAGAAACCTTGTGCGGTATCTTCTTGTCCTTTTTCGTTGTTTGCTTGTACAAACCCTTCAGCTACCCACAACTTGGTCATTTTTGAGACATGAATATCCTTTCCCTGCAAAAATCCTCCAAAATAGAGAAAACAAGGCTTAAGATAGTGTGGTAAATTCTTGTAACTGAATCCAATTATAGATATGCTCTCTTCCAAGCTGCCAATCCTCTGGGAACTTAGACTTTGTTCTACTACTTTCCATGCTACTAGTGTCTTCTTTTTCTGTTTCAGAACACCAGCTACTAACACAACTGAGAGAGGCAACCCTCTACAACTTTTTGATATTTCAAATCCCACATCTTTAAGATCAGGTGGACAGCTCTCTCCTTGAAAGACTTCTTTCTGTAATAATGTCCAACTCTCATCATCTCTGAATAAACGAAGATGATGGGGATCACTTTCACATTTGACATATTCGGCGACATCATTCAAGCGGGTTGTTAGAATAATTCTACTCCTATTTGAAACATCACTGAAGCACATACATAGATTGTCCCACACTTTATAGTCCCACACATCATCAATGAGAATCAAGAATCTCTTGGTCAACAAAAATCGGCGTAGCTCATCAGCTATTTCACCATCTTCTTTTTCATTGCGATCAGAAGGCTCAAGCACATCATTCAAAATGGTGAGCAACAACTCTCTCCATGAATATAATTGAGTCACAACACATTGAGCATGGACATCGAAGCGAGAGGTGACTTCTGGATCATTGTAAATCTTCTTTGCTAGTGTAGTCTTGCCCAATCCTGGCATGCCAACGATTGAGATGACATCAAGCTCAGGTGATCCTCCAAGTAGTTTATCCTTTAATTCATCCATTGTATCCTGAAAACCCTCCATTTCTTCGTTTGCTCTTTGAGTATAAGCTGAAAAAGATGGTGCTACATTAGTGGTAGTCTTTGCAACTTCATGCACAGTCACTTCAATGTTCCTTCTTTGACATGTCTCCCCAACAACTTTATTTACAAGCTTAATATTCTCAAAAACTTCAGAAATCCAAAGAACTTTGTACCAGAGTGGATGAGAATAGGCCAAGCATGAGTCAATGACATACTCAGCCTTGTATGCCATTACAGAAACACTTGTTGTAAGACCACAAGCTTCATCATGCTCATCATAGCTTTCTGAAAAATGATCAATGAATGATCTTAGGCACAATAAGCCCTCCTTGACTGATTCAATCTGATGTTTTAAGTCGATTATCAAATCGAGCTTAGAACGTAAAAGCTCCTCCAATTTTCCCAAAAAGCAATTGAGATATCCTAATCCATTTGTCTTAGGGAAGCTATAACTTGAAGAATCTGGTACTTTCAGACAAATAATCTTTACCTCTGCCTCAACAAACTTAAGCAATTGCTTGACATCAGAGAGATATAGTGTGTAATACCAAGCAGGAATATAACCCTTGATAGAGAAGAAACAAATGTAGTTTTTATCTTGAACACGTTCAGCGAGATCTGTAAGTTCTATATGCATATTCCTGTACTGTACAATATCTACAAGTAAAGAGCCAATGTGCAATAGTTTGTCTTTAACTACTGAGATTTGGTTAAGAAGATAAGAGACTGAACCAGCATCATAGTCCAGCACCTTGTCCTGTTGGGTTAACATAATGTTGATAAAGCTTTTTCCATCTGTCTTACTCGTCTCACAATGTGTTGCATCCAAAACTTGATCATATAATTTTCTGGCCTCCTTTATCTCAACAGACTCAATCTCTCGGAGAAAATCAGATGGAAGTCCCATTTTCTCAGTGCTGCTTGCATCCTCTAAACTTCCATCAGAAGAAACAGCATCATCATTCGGCACCTTGGCCTGGTTTTTTAATAAGAAATTAACAAGGCCTTCTCCATCTGTCAGGGAAAAAGGTGATACATCCAGAACTTGCAAGCAAACATTTCTGAACTCTACCTTGACAGACTCAATCTCTTGCAGAAAATCAGATAACAAGGGCCTCATTTTCTCAGTGCTGCTTCCGTTCATGAAATTTTCATAACAAGAACCACTGAATATTGCTAACCTTTTTGCAGTCACTTCAGCATGCATTAAGAGATCATCCAATCTGTAAAGCTTTTTCCTAAGAAGATCCATGAGAATAGATCTAAGGAGAATAAGCTCTTCATGAGCACTCTCAATCAGATCTAGAACTTGATTTCCCAAAGTGGATTTGTGCTTCAGTAGAACCATCAAGTTACCCTCAGACTTGATAAGCCAGAAAGTCACAGTCAAAAACTGAAGTACCTGATTGATCTCCCTACACCTGTTGTTATTCATATTATCCTCATAATGTAAACACACAGCAGATTCCGCCTCAATTGCAACAGCTTCATGTCCCATTGAGAGATCATTTTGCTTCCTGCATTCAGTGTGAGGAACTGGAGGTTCAATAAGATATGTAACCATGAGCAACAACCCATCATAAAACTTTTTGACCTCATCTGCAACAGTAAATGTCAAATTGGTTTCATCCTTCCGTAGCAGATTGACAAGAATATATTCATGAAACCTCTTCAATATCTCATCCATCTTGGGAATATGTGAGGATGATGAATAGAAGGTGTACACATCTGTATTGGGACCATATAAGAATGATGTATTGGGGGATTCCGCATCCCTATTGGGACGATGTGAGGAAGATGGATAGGAGGCTTTTAGCATGCTGGAATAGGAATCAATGGCCTCAAAGTTCATGGGAAGAAAGTTCAGCAGATCTATCATAGGATGGTCTGGTGTTGATGATGCAGAAATGCTGGGACACATCTGTCTAATAGCGACCTTGATAAACTTGAACTTAAGAAGCAATTGAAAATGCAAGCACTTAATTTCCCTGGCCAAGTCATGACAAAGAGAATCACAGACTGACCATGCTTGACTAACTGCAGACTGAATATAGTTCAAAATAACAGTTATCCTGGTCTGCTCTTTACACTGGTCGAACGCATCCATGAAATAACTTCTAAAGAACATCAGCTCTTCCCAAACATAGTCAATCAGATCTTTCATAGGAACTATTATGGTGCCTTGAATGTTTTGTAGACGAATCAGATCAACCTCCACTTTAACATAATTAAACTTCATTTGCAAATGAAAAAGCTCATGGTCTATTTCACTAGTCTTATCCATATCCTCATCAAAGGAGTAGATGGCATTTGCAGACCCAATAGCCAGATATTCCATATTCAATTGAAGAGAAATCAGTTGTCGATGTGAAACAGGATAAGATTCTATGTCCCTGAGGAATCGACAAAGGTAAGAAAGTCCTCGTTGGAGCCATCGAATTCGATTATCACATCTTAGTCTCAGATCATCTTGGAGAGCACTAACAAAATCAAGCATATATTTGGCATTCATTGTAGTCTTTGATCTTGATGAATTTAACCCTATCAAGGCATTGAGATAAACCTGCCTCAATCCTGGGCTAAAAGGACGACTTATCCTTTCCAGCAATTTAGAGAACTCGTCATCCATATGGCAGCTTGACCCCAAGACACATAGTTGTGCTGCAGTGTAAGCTACATCCTCAACATGGTAGAAGAGATCCTTCATACTCTCATGCTCAATGCCCCGCTTTGAAATTAGTGTAAAGAAGACTTGTAGATGTCGAAGCTTCTTGTCAAGCATAGACACAGGAGGCCCTGCACTGATAAAGAACAATGCACGATGAACAGAACCAAGCAAGGATTCGATAAACCCCACCATATCCACAGTGATTGGGCTAGATGATCTTGATGGCTTTGAAGCTTTGATTCGCTTAGCAATATTCTCGGGTTCAATTATTTGCAGCAGCTCTGGGATCACTTGCCTTGTTGATCTTGACGCCTTTGAAGATTTGAATTTCTCAGCAATGTTCTCCAGTTTAACGGTAAACTGAGAACGAGGAGGATGAGAACACATCAGAGAAAAGCCATCATGAGCTTCTAAAAATAGAGGCCTAAGATGTCCAGATATTCCATTAGCAGGGTGACGCTTCTCCAGATTTGTGAGAAATACAGCAACATGTGTTAGGTGCTTTATAGCATCCTCCAATTGATCAGTGGTCCTTCTGTCTAAATGCTGGCCCTTCACAAGGTTTATAGTACCTATTGCATCGCGACACTCCTTGGCCATCTCCCTTCCACCTTTTAAGTTTCCTGTGATTGTTAATAAATCCTGCAAGTAATGAATCAGTATCGTCCGAATGTCGCTTGTAGCATTGCTAAAGTTGAATACAGATCTACGAAATGAACTGGCTCAAGAAGATGAACTAAAAATTTTCTCTACCAATAAAGTTGTAATGTGACAACAAAGCCGCCATAAGTATTGCTCACAATCCAGTTCAACATGATAGAACTTCATAAAAACGAAGATTGAAAAATGAAGTGTGTGTATGTCTTTCGTCCCAACAGATCAGCAAATTGTGGATATTTTCATAAAAGGCTTGTTTGAACCAAAATGTGAAATTCTTGTAAGCAAGTTAGGCATGATAAATACTTACATGTCAACTTGAAGGGGAGTGTTGATTTGTAAATATCTGGATAGGATCAGACCTGATTTTATAGGATAGAAATAGATCTGACAAAATTAGCTTTAATATGCTATGAAATAGTTTAGGAAATTAGAGCTTCCCTTGATGCTCAAATCTCCTCGAATTAAGGAAATCTGATTGCTAGTTTATATCTCTCTACTATAAATTTGTACCACTACAGATGAATAAGAACGTACAGTTTTGGAACCAAAACTTACAGACTCATTCATCAAGGTTCATCACAGGAAAGACTACAAGGAAGTAAGAAGTTTGGAGGCACTATCTTGGGATACATTAGGATTTACTATTTAATATATTCTACGTTCAAGATTGTATTGTATGAATGGTTGACACTTATGCTTGAGCTTTCTAAAGCTATGAAGGTTAAGTCCCTCGATCTTAAGACTTGTTGCAGCAGCTATGTGATGACTTGTGTTTATTCTTAAAACTTGCCATTTGAGATGCTATGTGAAGTGATTGTTGGAGCTCTTAGAGATGTTTGGAGTTTGATTTGTATTTGACCCGGGGGATGTGATTCTTTGTTTGATAAATGGAAGATAACCAACGAGATGATGGACTAGTTTGGTAGCTCAAAATTGACATTTCTTGTGAATCTTGCAAAATGAATTATATCCAACAACTTGAGTTGGAAGTGTGTTTTGGTGCAAAAAGGTAATAGGGATAATATGAGCATACAAGCATTGTCTTTTGAATTTATAGGTTCCTTTATTTTATCAGATACTGTTCGTCTTCTAATCCAATTGCATACTAACTCTCTAGGGAGATTGATCTTTATTGAATGTTGTGATGACTAGCTTATCATAAAGTTACTTACATTTGGAAGTTCGACGACAGTTATAGTCTTAGTGATTATTATCTTCCTCCTAACCAACTTATTGTGGTTGTTGCGAACTTCAGTATTTGTTGTTTATCATGATACTTGGCTATAGCCTATACCATAAAAGTGTATAATTTGCAGTAGGTTATAGAAGCATCGGGCATAATGTAATCATGAACTTTTCACTACTATTTTCTTCTTATGCATGATTGTGTGTGTCTTTGTGCTTGAGGGAATGTATCAAAATCTAGAAATCGGGGGTGGCTTAGTTTCACCTAATAATCATATAATCAATGGTGTAATATGTGATCTTTACTCTGAAGCATTGGTTATCTTAGTTCACTCCGTGAACTCTGTTTTGTTCTTGCTCTTTTCTTTGTTTTACAAGGTCTAAATTCAAGAATACATTTATTTTAAGGTGGGATGATGTTGATCAAGAAGACACCTTTGATAATGGAGGTTACCAAGTTGACATCAAGCGTATAGACCAGTGGCGGATCTAGGGGGTTCAAAATCTGAAGAACTAAACACACGGACTAACCGAGGGGGGTTAAATATCTACTATAAATACATAAAGAATAATTTTTACGATATAGAAATAGTTATATTTTCCGCCGAAGGGGATTCAGGCTGGCTCCGCCCCTGATACAGACTATAGAGTGCTTCGAAATAGCATAGAAGCCTAGAGTCAAGTGTTGGAAACCATGGAGGAAAAACACAGGAAACTAAACCAAAAGTTTTTGTAACTACTGAAAAATAGTTTCTCTCAATACTCACAATCACTTTTTTTTTCTAAAAACATGGCCAAATAACTCAACTCTCTAAAATAAGCATTTTTAACTTGATAAAAATTTAGTGAAACAATTTAAATCTCTCTAAAATAAGAAGTTTTTACTTCCTAAAAGCTTGGTCAAACATGCTACACCCTCTTTCCCAATTAATACGACTCGGATTTCTTTTTAATCATTCTAAAAAGGGGAAAATAACACATTTTTAATTTTCTATATTTAGTAATTTTAATTTTAAAAAAATGTATAGTCACACAAAGATACTCCCTCTATTCAATAATAGTTGTCAACTATACTATTTTAAAATGTCCAACAATACTTGTCTACTTTATAAAATGAATTGATAATTTTACACTTAGTTCCTGATGTACTTTTATCATTAATTATAGTCATTTCACTATTACAATTTTCAAGAGATTGTATTTATTAAATTCAAAGGGTATAGTTTCTTACTAATTGTGTAAAATAATAGTGGACAAATATTGTTTGACAGTGGAAGTACTTAGTCTTTTTTTCTTCGTCTTAAATTCCGTGTCAAGTCAAATTACATCATATAAATTGAAATAGATACTTAGATCAAATCTAATGGTCTATACCCGAAATCTCAACTACATACTCCAACTTCACGGATGTCCTATCACTCCCTGAATTATTTAAAACTAAAATAATTTACTCCCTAGACGCTTACGTGGCACAGTGTGGTATAGTGAGTGTATCTCACTCCCTGTAATAGATTGAGAACCAACACAAATAATAAATGTGTATTTTTAGTTATTAATTTTCTTTCAACTTCACAACATAAATATGGCACCACCAAAGACCACCAAAGTTCTTCACCATCTTGAAATCATTCCTATCACTACTCTAATTGATACACTAAAATCATTTATAGCAATTTCATCCATTACTCTCCAAAATCAAGAACTGTATATCAAAAATCTTTGATATATGCACCAATTTTTAAAAAAAAAATCAAAGCAAAGCTTGGATAAGCTTAATACATGAACACCCAAATGATTTTCTTCAATAAACTTTTAATATTAAGATAAATTTTTATCTTATATTTAATACCCAACAAATCCATGACTAATTTTAATAACTTTTCCTTTTCCTACGCATCTGAAAAGTTAGTTTATGTTCTTCATCTTCTTCATTCCATTGTTTTGAAATTTGATGCAAAACCACCCTAAATTATCTCCAGATTTCCTTAAATTTTAGATATAATCCTTAAATTTTAGATATAAGCTTCTCTCGATGTTTCCAACCTTTTGATATATTACCCACTCAAAATGGTGGTCATTTGTGGCAAGTCAAATTATTATTTCAAGCTTATCGATTTCCATAAAATTTCGGGCGTCTCTTTAATTTGATCACATTCATAAACTCAATCAACTCAATATATTCAACTTCAAATAATTAACAACCATCTATGTTATCAACAATATGTTTCAAATTGAAGATACAAAATACATTCATAAACTTTGACTTTTTGACATTAAATTGTTTTTTAAATAATAAATCAAAAAGGAAAATGAATTAAAAAAAGTTTTAAATAAAATTTGTGCAAAGAGTGAGTCTCACCCATTAGCATAGATGTGGTTATGACATTTTAGGGGTGTAATAATTCTTGCTTTAAACAGTTCAGGAAAGTGATAGGACACCCGCGAAGTACGAGCGTGTAATTGGAGGAGCTTTAGACCATTTTCTCAAAATTTAAAAACAAAAACGGATGCAGATCTGTGTTATAAGATGCAATTAGTTTATAGATAAGAATGTTGAGTAAATGAGAGAGGAAAATAAACAACTTACTACTTTTCGTTTAGTGTTTGATGGTTGAAATTTAACAGAAAACACTTTTCTTCAATGACTTTTTTTAAGTCCTAGCGGCCTGCAATTAACAAAGCAAATGAAGGTAAATACTTGCAATTTCTTCTTTCATTTTATGAAAATCAGAGAGAAATTACTTACCCATAAGCTTAGAATTCATACTGGTCTTCTTTTTGAGATAATTGATGAATGGTTGAGTTCATTTTCCAACCGTTATAATATTAAAAAGGCTAGACTGATTGATTGACTTTCATCAGCTGAGGGGTCGTTAGAAATTGCACAAATTAATTTATATTTTATTTGAATTGAAAATTTATTTTTGTAATAAAATAAATCATTAATTCTTTTTCTAAATTTCTTGGTGAATATCTCGTCCAAATTTAAATTTGATAAGATAGAGGTAAATTAATAAAATCATAATTTTTAAATGACTTGGAAGATGGACTGGAATCAAAGCATCCTTAATTTGGAATCAAATGTATTAGTAATGCTTACATTAATATATGACATAATATATATATTGGATCTTAAACTTGACTTCAAATTTTAACTTTGACTTTCAACTTTCATTGTGCACAAACAGACACTTTAACTATTTTATCTTTAAATAAATAAGTACGTGATTTTTTGAGCCAAAAAGAGTGAAATGCAAACGCTCCATGTGTATTAGTGAGTCACTCAATGGTTGTCTACTAATTAAATATTTTACACGTCAAAAAAAAACTAAAATGAGATTTTGATTTGAATATATACAAAAGGGATTCATTAAGGGTAGAATTGTCATTTCAACATTTTTTTACCCTTGTGAGCCTAAAAAATTACTCCTAACTCGCGCAAAATACGTGCACATCGCGCGTTTTTTCATGTAGGACTCGCGTGTTTATTTATTAAAATGTTGAATAGTTAAAGTGCCTATTTGTGCAATATAAAAGTTGGAAGTCAAAGTTAAATGAAGCCAAGTTTAGGGTCTAATATATTATGCCTTAATAATATTTGTATTAATAATGTTTGCATTAATAGTATATAGAATATTATTTCTTATGCATTTTTTGGTTTTGTGTACATGTATTGCATAAAAATATACTCTCTCCGTTTCAAAAGGATAGTTTAGTTTGATTTGGAACGGAGTTTAAAAAAAGAAAAAAAAATTTAATCTTGTGGTAGACGAATGTGTATAGTATAATTTTTTAAAAAAATATTCTTTAAAAAAAATTGAAGGTAGAGATTTTCTATAAAAAAAAAAATTTAAAAAAAATGGAAATCACTGCCTAGGCAACGATTTTCTAAAAAAAATCATTTTTCTAAAAAAAATTTTTAAAAGAAAATCGTAGGAAAAACTAATAACATATAGTATTAAATAAATAGTATTAAATAATATTAGTATTTACTGTGTACTAATCCTAGTCCTATTAGGATTAGTACTCCTTAATCCTAGTCCTATTAGGATTCCCTTATTAGGTTAACACTTGAATACAATCAATATTCCTTCATGGTATCAAGAGCCAGAAAACCTAGATCTTCTTTCCTCTAGGTTTTTTTTTCTCTCTTTAGGGCACCGATCGTTCCCTCTCTTCTCTTGAGCGGCCGCAGCCATGACAACCGAGGTGGATCCTCTCGATTCACTTCCTTCTGGCGTTAAACT
>NC_028641.1:6800695-6803686 GCF_001406875.1 Solanum pennellii | reverse complement strand
ATAGTATTAAATAATATTAGTATTTACTGTGTACTAATCCTAGTCCTATTAGGATTAGTACTCCTTAATCCTAGTCCTATTAGGATTCCTTTATTAGGTTAACACTTGAATACAATCAATATTCCTTCAAAAACAAATTTCATTGATTTTCAAATATTTTTTTGAAATTCAAATATATAGCTTATAACAAAATATGCATTATTTTAAAAAAAAAATTAAGAATAAGTAAGGTAACAAAAATATTTTCTTTCTAAAAAAATGATATTATATTGAATTTAAATTTAAATGATGTTTGAGTTCAAATAGAATTCTAAATTCAAATAATTAAATTTTTTTTTTTTGAAAATCGCTACCTAGGCAGCAATTTCCATATTTTAAAAAAATTGAAAATTGCTTTTTGAAAAAAAAATTCACATTTTGCAAAATCGCTGCCGCTGTTGTTCCAGCGATTTTGCCGTTTTGGTTAAAATTTTATATACCGTTTTGGAATTTTTGTTAATATTTTATACCCTTTAGGCTCCGGACTCAGCTTTACAGTTGTTCCCCATTTGTCCTAGGAACATCAAACATGCACGACTCATGAGACCAGGTCTTGTTGATTGTGAGGATCATCAAAACAACAGAGTTACAATACTGTTGGTCACGGTCAGGATTACTGGCCGAATTACAATCAGAAAAGCACATACTTTTTGATCCGGATCATAGGTTCTATCATTTCATCATCTGGTAGATGGAACTGCACTTGACAGTCATATGACGAATGTGTATAGTATAATGTTGATGAAAACTATACCTGAACGACTTCCACGACAGTCTTCAAAATTCCAGCAGCTGCACTCTCTGTATAGTGGCATGTAGCAACAATTCGATCAATATAGGTATCGCAGAGGCTCAAAACTTTTCCATGTTTTGAAAATCCTTTCACTGACATGATAGTATATAATGGAAATTGTTTTCTAACAACTTACTGAAAATAGAGCAATGCATGTTTTCAAAGTTAGCTTTCTTTTCTTTCTATATAGAATCAGAACTTGGTAACTAAATTGTTACAAAAACAAAAAATAAATATTCATATGATTCATGAACCTAAGTGGAATTTGATGTTTTGAGCAGCACAAGAATCGGTGTCATTGATTTGCCCCAATAAGAATGGTATTGTTTTCTTCAGGATCATCTTGAATGACAGGCTCTTGGAGATGAAGTGCATACTCGAGATTCCACAGCACATCACCCATAGATGGCCTATCTACACCAGAATCAGCTAAGCATTTCACCGCTGTTTCTCCAAACTTACTGAGGGACTCTGGTCTTATTTTGGCTGCAAGATTGGGATCTACGATTTGTTCCAACTGTCCCTTCTTATGAGAATCCATTGCCCATGCAGCTAAAGTCACCATCCCCTTCGAAATATAATGACCTATGGCAGGCCTAGCACAAAGAACTTCGAATAACACAACACCGAAAGAATAAACATCAGATTTCTCTGTCAGCTTTCCCCGTATAACATATTCAGGGTCAAGGTAGCCCAAAGTTCCTTTCACGACTGTGCTTACATGGGTTTGATCAAGCTCAGTCCTAGTCTTGGATACTCCAAAATCAGTAATTTTTGCAACAAAATTCTCATCAAGCAATATATTTGCAGACTTGACATCACGATGTATAACTGCATTCTTACGAAGGTAATGAAGACCTCTGGCTGCCCCGATGCATATCTCCAGTCTCTGCTCCCAGGTCATAGTCGGTAGATATGACCCATACATATGGCTACTGAGGCTCCCATTCTCCATATACTTAAATATTAGAATCGTCACATTATTTTCATCACAATATCCAATCAATGAAACCAGATAGGGATGGCGGAAGTGAGAGAGCATCTCAATTTCTGTTTGGAACTCTTCAATACCTTGTGAGGACTCAAGCTTACACCTTTTCAATGCCACTTTTGTGCCATCACACAAAACACCCCTGTAAACTGTCCCAAAGCCACCCAATCCAATTAAAGAGTTGCTATTAAAGTTGTTTGTTGCTTCCTGCAAAGCTGCAAAAGAAATTCGACTACTTTCAACAGGAAAGCGATAACTCGTAGTATCACTTATGTAAGTTGTTTCCTTGGAATACTTGCTTCTCATGGTGGAGTGCAACCATTAATAGATAAAGGAATCTAGTCTTTGACTGGGCAAGCTGTGGCAAAGTTGAAAACATATACACAAGTAAAAATAAATACACTAATTGAGGAATCTAGAACAACTGGCACGGGTGTGGCATCAAAAGTGAAGAGTCCGTACAACTTAGGTTATTGTGCATCTCCTTTTATACAAATGAAACTGACTTCATATTTATAGATCAAAAGAAGCTATTGGCTAAAAGGAGAAGTCCATGATGTGTCCGTCATCTACGACACATCATGACACCTCTTCCTGCTTGTAAGTTTTCTTCATGGGCTACTTGCAAGTTACGGACTTGAACTACTTGTAATGCCGGCTTGATCGCAAGCTTATCCACGAAACTATGTTTTTATATGTATATTTACAGCATGTGTAGAGTGAGACCATTGTATCCTTTCCATTTTCTCTTCATTTTTCCTATTTTTTACTTCAACTGGGACACATTGCATAAATTAAGTTAATGTGTAAGATTTAATGGTTGAAAATTATTTACACTCTCAATTTTGCTTTAAAAAGCGAGATAAGGCACAAGCATGCATCCCCTAAATTATGACCAAAATTACAGCGACACATCTTATTCAATTCTTTTGTTATTCACTTGCCTTCAAGAGTGCACACTCTCTACACATCCGCATTTAGGGTGCATTTATTCTATTATAAAATGGTTTAGGCGTACTAATGCATTAAATCCCTTAAAATATCCCTCAATTAACAATAACACATATTTTTTTTATTTATCTTAAAAATATTTATTTTATCCCTGATATTTCTTTCATCTATATAAAATTTTTATATTATGTATAATAAATATTTTTCTTAATCTAAG